>NW_024732440.1:2493779-2545848 GCF_018991925.1 Homarus americanus | reverse complement strand
ACAGCCCTGTTAAAAACAAAATAATAACTTATATAATTGGTGGTTCAGTGACTCTTCACACCGCTCATCGTAATGTACCGAGAAGTAAAACAAAAGAACTGTGAATAAAAACGGATAAATACAGAAAGAAAGGCAGATTCCGAGTATGAACAACATTCTTAAGTGGTGTGTGTGTGTGTGTGTGTGTGTGTGTGTGTGTGGATCACCTTTCCCTCACCTCCCCACCACCTCCCCCACACCAGACTAAAATCAATAGGGTTCATTAGGTGAATATAAAGAACTCATGTGCCAGGTTTGGTTGCAACTCTCACCTGACACAACAGACACATGGGACTTCACCATGACCCAACAACTCAGCTCCATGACGAGACAGAGTAAAGCGTGATCATTTGGGAGTGAAAGTGAGAGAAGAATCCACAAGTCTGAAGTACCGTCAATCTCGGTATATAAGAAGGCAATAATAACAAAACATTCTTTCCCCCTTTCTGTGTTCTCCTTCCCCGCCTTCCTCTCCTTTCACCCTCTCTCTCTCTCTCTCTGTATTTTTCCCTTCCTTCATCCTTTCTTTGTCTTTCTCCCCTCACCTCTTCCCGACCTTCTTTCTCCATTCTTCCTCCTCAAGCTCTAACTTCCTGCACTGCCATCTAAATAGGGGGGGGAGGGAGGGGGTTCGGTCTCTATAGGACAAAGAGGGAATCGAAAGAGTAAATACAAGATGAGATAATTACGATAACTACAGAGAGAGAGCGAGAGAGAAAGAGACACACACAAATACTCACCCGTGTATCAGAGGTGTAGGTGGCAAAGAGCGACAAAAAGAAAGAAGAGACAGAGACCAATTCTAAAGACAATGGTGAGGAAAATCAATGAAGGAGTAGGTAGAAGATGATGTGTGGGGAGAAGAGAATACGAGGGGAGACACACACACACACACACACACACACACACACACACACTGCTGAATGACGACTGGCCAAGGAAAGCAAACAAGAGGAAGAAACAATAAACAGGGTGAAGGAGATGTAAATAAAAGAAGGAGAGGAGGAGAGGGGAGAATAAGCTGCCGAGGAGAATTATAGAGAGTTGGATATTGAATTAGGTATAAGGAAAATATAAAATAGAGAAAAGAAAAGAAATAAGGAAGAATTAAGAAGGAAGAAAAAAAAACAAAGAATTGAGAGGAAAAAAAGAAAACAGGAAGAATTGAGAAAGGAAGAAGAAAAAAAACAGGAAGAATACAGAAAGAAGAAAAAACGGAAAATAGAGAAGGGGGAAAAAAGGAAGAATTGAGAAGGGAAAAGAAAAAAAGGAATAATATGAAACGGATACCAGCAGGAAAAAAAATAAAAGTTAATTAAGATGTAAATGAGGGAGGTGAGACTGAAGACAACACACAAACAGATCGAGTATTATTTTTTTTAATTACCATCTCATTCACGTCTAGTTTAAGTCACCCACCTTTATGGTACTTTCATCACAGGTTAATTATTATACCTGCAAAAAAAAGGTGAATGTGGGTCTTTACACGCAGGACTGATTGCCAGGTGAGGTAAACAATATGAGTACCCGAGGAGGCAGCGAGACAGATACTACACTCGACCGCCTTCACTTCCCCATCAGTATAGTCAGGAGTTCATTTATAATCGTGTGGACTAGACGTATCCTTGATCGAACCAAGCGCGGACAACAGGTGAGCGTTGTATCCACTCAGCCGCTGCACTCTATAACCTCTCAATTTACCTGTAGTAACTCGTGTTGATATTTCTGAATAAAACTTTCTGTTTCTGTTATTGACACCAGACAACAAGCGGAGGAACTGTAGGAAAAGCGAATCTCTTAAAGAGAAAACTCTGGATGAAGGGAAGGTTTATAAAAGTGATTGGAGAGAACAGATGTGGATTTCAAAACAAAACAAAAGAATAAATTCGGGGAGCAGCTGAAGATAACAGACGAACAAGAATTCTGTCATCGTGTGAGGACAAAGGCCAAGCGTAGACAAACGTCAAGGGAAGAAAGGGTGAAATCGGGTGAGAAAATAATACCAAGGAGGCGGTAAGGTACTGAAATTAAAGTGAAAATGAAGGGAGGAGAATCCGAGTTATGAGAACGTCATCATAGGAGCGGGAACTTAAATATTGTGATCACTGAGAGCGTAAATGCAAGTCCCGTAGGCAGGGGGGGAGGAGGGCGGGGGAGGGGAGGGGACATTTAGCGCACAGTAAACGAAGCTTTTTTTTTCTGTACACACATTGCTTCGACACTGCCCCCCAAACAGCTTCACTTCCTCGACAGTAAAGTGTGGTTCCTACTTGTAGCAGAGTAGAGTTGAGATGCCCTGGACGGGAGCCAAACCTATCTTACCATGATCAAAACTAACGGATTAATTGCCGATCAAAATCTAACCTAAACTTAATTACCCAACCCTTATATAAATCAAACCGAACGTTAATTAATCTAACAAACCTCTAACCTAATCTAACTCAACCGAGATTAACCTATCCAACCGATAATAACCTAACTTTAACCCAAACTTAACCGAGCCTTACGAAAATTAACCTAACCTAACCTAACCTTTCCTCGTACGTTAAGTCAGGTCCTATTCTGCGTTCGGATTAGGGTTTTAGTTTAGACCCGAACGTTAAAACTATAGTATAAACAAACTCACAACTACCACAACCACAACTATAATAATCTTGTTAATCTACTGTCTACTATTGTGTCAGTTGTGTTGATTAACTATTTAGGGGTCGAGCGATTGAGTGGCCGGGTCACTGATTGTAACTCCTGTCAGTTTCTATTTACTAAAAAATAAAAAAAATATGTACATGTTTTCATTTATTGATGGCTGCCTGACATCCGTATGTGTTCTCTCTCTCTCTCTCTCTCTCTCTCTCTCTCTCTCTCTCTCTCTCTCTCTCTCAAACCCAAATACCCATTAGTTACCGCAATAAAACCCAAAGTTATCCTTGATTCATAAAAAAAAAACTGGATACGATCTAAAGGCTTAACCGGATGATTATCAATACTTAGTGCGACACAGACAGACAAACGGGCATAAATCGATAGATAGACAAGATTAGGGAGGCGGACGAGTGGGCGGGCGGACGGGCAGGAGGCAGGTAGGCGGACGGGCAGATGGGAGGTAGACGGACAGATTCATTTAGTGATTGACAGAAATACCGAGATGACAAAAAGACAGATAGATAGATAGATAGATAGATGGAAAGATATAAAACCATAAGCCTAAACATTGAGGAAACAGGAAAGGAGTGAGCGAGGAACCACTCTTGTTACAGACTGACGAGGAGAGAAAAAGAGGAGAGAAGAAAGGAAGCAATCCAAGTGAGTCAGTATAAAAAAAAACCGGATACACGTGCAATTTTATTCTCTCTCTCTCTCTCTCTCTCTCTCTCTCTCTCTCTCTCGCGGCTTACACATTCACATTTCAAATAGTATTGGAAATCGATGAGCACAATAGTATTCAAGCACAAATCAGTGTAATCCTAACACTCAGTGGACGACCACATGCAGAGACGATCAGAACCCTAGTGTCAACAATTCTTTCACTCAACTCTAAACATTTAAAAGTACGATAACTTAACCTAATTAAAACCAAAATGTTACTTATCGTGAGTTTTGCAATGATTCTATTTTCAAGATAAAATATTCAATATGTACCATTAAACAGTATTGTCTTCACATACTGTACCTGAACATAAGATATGGGGCAGAATTAGAAAATGTTTTATAAAATTTAGCATTGGAAAGTTGTGTGGTGAGGCAATTGAGATGTTCTTCCACTACCCACACTATATATATATATATATATATATATATATATATATATATATATATATATATATATATATATATATATATATATATATATATATATATATATATATACACAAGTACAGTAGCTAAAACAACTATCTATGCAGGTGGGGGTCGATACGCTCCGAAATATTACGTGTGACTAGTGACAGCTCTCATATACCAATATTTATCGTCCATGGTCTCATATTGTTTCCCACAAAGCATGTACAGATAGTTGTTTTAGCTACTATACGTACGCTGGTAGTAGTAATAGTAGTAGTAGTAGTAGTAGTAGTAGTAGTAGTAGTAGTAGTAGTAGTAGTAGTAGTAGCCAAGTAGTAGTCGCCAAATAGTAGTAGCCAAGTAGTAGTCGCCAAATAGTAGTAGCCAAGTAGTAATCGTAGTAAAAGCGTTAATTCAACAACCAGAGCTCTCCCATTAACTCCTGGCCACTGAGGCGATAATTTCCTTTGATGGAGAGACGACAAACGGAGGTGATAAATGACCACGGCACAACACTAACAAGAGCACAAATAAAAGGTTCATTAGAGGAGTTAAAAAGCCAACTCGAAAAGAAAAACCAAATTAAGCTAAACAATAAAATCGCTAATGAGATATTTTACTGGTTGTGAGGAAGGCTTAATGCATGATCAATACTGTACGCCTACACTTGATCATTTCTAAGGTTTATACCGATACATTGTAAATATTCATCGACAATTTTCCTTTCTTGGTAAATTGTAAAATGGACTTGTTCTTTTTCTCGTGTAATAAACTCTCATTTCATAGTTTCATATAAAAAAAATTGACAGATTATTCCTGGTAAAATCCTGTGGGTCAAAAGGTAATTCGTGTTTCTTTAATCTCTACGTCAATAAATCTTCACCCGTCAAGTTCCCAAGCATAACATGACCGTCAACAGCCCTCACAAGGCTTGATAGAGACTAATGTTGTAAGTTAGCTCGCAATATCGTCGCTCCTATGGATTATTTCTTCAGAGCTGACTGGTCGAATAGGCCTTCCCTCCCAATCCTAATAGGCTTCAGTCTTACCTGTCCTAGTCATAAGAATGGATTCCAGTTCTTATGGTATCCAATCCTTACGAGCAATGATCCTAGCAGTTACATAAGGCTCAAACCTACTAGGATTTCTACCCACTGAGCCTAAAACTGTAAATAAAATCGAAAACAACACTTCACCTTCCCTTGTTTCCACGATTACCCTAACTAGGTAACAAAGTAAAAGTAGATGGGAATTTTTAGCTTCATCTATCCGTTACCAAGCTTGAGTAAGGGCAATATAGTGGCAAACATCAGGTCCAGCCAGTCACTCGGTCCTTTCCCATGATACACACACCTGGTTGTCACGCACAGCTGGTAGTCTGTTGTCAGGGTCTTAATACTTGACAACACTGTTTCCTTGATAATCCCTCTGACTGATAATGATTTTGTTATTATTCTGTTTTCTTCATTCTTTCTTATTTCCCTTCCTTATGTTTTAGTTTATCTTCTTTATTAATTTCTTCCTTTTTTATCTTCCTCCCATCTTCCCTTTTCATATTCTTCCTCTCGTTCCTTTTCCTTATTCGCACTCCATACACTACATACTATGTTGCCTTTGACTTAAATGCTAGTGACAGGTGGGGAAGGAGGTTCAGGGGAAGGATAAAGGGAGCTGTATTGCCATTACTCCCAACACTGCACTATCACTACAAGCCTCACAACATGACACAATGATTATTATTATCCTTACAGGTAATGAATTATTTACCTGGTCATCACCATCAGAGTCTCACAATGCGCACCAAACATGAACGAGCAAAAGAAAACAGAAAAACCTTGTGTAAATCAGGAACTGTATTATTTCCTGCACTCAGTAACTACAAGAAATGTATGCAAGATTGATTTCCATTATTGGTTTAAAAAAAATAGCTCTTTAGTTTATTACGCACATTTACAGATATTTTGCTATTTATACCTAACTCAAGGCACCTGTTTTATAGTCGTGTTAATGCATGATAATTCCTTTACCTGTATTCTGTACCAAGACATAACCAGAGGGCAATGTGTGGGTCAAGACATAATAATCTCGGTAATGAGTTTGTCGAGATTTAAACTTTAAAACGTTAAAAAACAAACGGTGGATAAAATAACGAGGATTGAGGGAAGATGTATATAGAGAAGAAGAGAAGATGAAACTAAAACACAAAACAGATAATTGGTTTTGGTGGAAGGACTGAAAGAGCAAGAATTAAAATAACAATACCTGAACAAATGCGCAAAATGGGATAAATTTCAGCATTTCAGCCAATTTGCTTAATATATCACGCTTAAGCAAATACCTAAACTAGAAAGTGAAAATCAACCTGGACAAAGAAAGGCAAGAGTCAAGAGTTACTATGGAAGGTGTCTTTGATCTGAGAATATTAACTGAGAGGCTTTAGAGCAGGAGTCAGCAACCTTTATCCACTAATCGGCCACATTATAAGCAAGAAATTAGCAATCGGCCTAACACATCACACAGTATGTTAAATTCAGAAAAATATAAGATGAAATTATGTATTAAGAAATATTGAACCATATACAGTAATCCGAGTCTCCCCTTGAATCAGATGAATCAGATCGATCGGCACTCGTTATATAAACAAGGAGCTCAAACAGGATGGAAAATATTACACATTTGAGAAGCATCATTAGTTGTGATGGTAAATGTGAGAAAAAAATTAGAATAGATCATGCAAAAACATAATTGTCTTAGAAATATCTTACAAATTTAATTGTATTCGGTACATCAGAATACGGTAGTGGACATTTTCACCAGGAACCACGAGAAGCATAGTGGTCTTCTCATCGTTTATGTAGAGCTACAGGAGACGCTCGAAAAACATACGAAGTACCGTACTAACTTTAGCAGAAGCAGCTAAATAAAAAAAATACTGGAAATTACCAGAATAAGAAAAATTAGATACTTTGGCCAAATAATTAAGGATGAGAGTAAAAATGGATGATATTAATGGGTAAACTTTAGGGTTAGTATGGCCAAGGGAAGGCAAAGACTGGGGTAGATGGCTAAAATTAAAAGCTGGGTCCTTCGAGAGATGCAAAACTCTGGGAGAATGAGTTGACACAACCCGGAAACGTTTAGAGAGGAGAGTCACGGTCTAATACCTTCAGACATGCAGCGGGCATCTTGACGGACTGATCGATATATTACCCTTGAATCTGTATTTGTAGTCATCTTGTGAATACGCGTAAGAGTTCTGAATCTTAACCTTTGCTTACCATGTATTAACTTTATGATATTAACTTGTATACTAAACTACATATAACCCTTCATTATACGTAGGTTAGGTTAGGTTATGTAGGTTAGTGCCCCCTATACACACTGGTGACTGCTATTCTCTTTCATTGTGTTACCGTTTGCTCGAGTACGGTATATCACGTAGGCCTACACATGTTGCTCAGGGCTACGGTACACTCACAACACCATGGATGACTAGAATGGAGTGATCCTAACATACCAGATTCTCGTGTGGTTGGTGTGAAAGGTAGTTGTGGCTGTAGGGTGACCGTAACACAGGTGATGGCAAGACAGTACAGTGACTGAAGTAGTGAGTTGGTTGATGTAAACGGAGATTGAGGTGGCTGTCTCTTCAGTGACATGGAGGCTGAGTGAGTGAGTGGCGGAGACAGCAGTACTGACGTAATGGTTCCGTGTTAGGGGGAAGAGAATATTAAATTAGCCATGAATGAATAAGTAGATGATAGTGGTGTTATCGTGGTCTTCCTCCCTCCCCCTTGCCTCCATACACTCCCTCCCTCCCCCTTGCCCCCATACATCCTCCCCTCCCCCTTGCCCCCATACATCCCCCCCCTCCTTGCCTCCTTACTCTCCTTCCCTCCTTCCCTTGCCCCCATGCCTCCTCCTCCCCTTGCTCTCTCTCCCTTCCTCCCTCCCTTCCTTGTCGGGTCAGCCATCACCTAGCTCCGTTATTCAATACTTATGCGTTATTCAGGGTGAGGGTGTGGAAAGAGGGTAAGGTGTGGAGGTGATGGAAGAGGGTGGGGGTGGAGGAGGGTGGGGGTGGAGGGGAGGAGGTGGGGGTGGAGAAGGAGTGTGGAGAGGTGGGGGAGGAGGTGGGGAGGTGGAGGAGGGTGGGGGGTGGAGGAGGTGGGGGTGGAGGAGGTGGGGGGTGGGAGGAGGGTGGGGGTGGAGGCAGGGGGGTGGGAGGTGGGGGGATGGAGGAGGTGGGGGATGGAGGTGGGGGATGGAGGAGGGTGGGGGGGTGGAGGAGGGTGAGGGTGGGAGGAGGTGGGGTGGAGGAGGTGGGGGTGGAGGAGGTGGGGGTAGGAGAGGAGGGGGGGGGTGGAGGAGGGTGGGGGTGGAGGAGGGGTGGGAAGATGAGGGAGGGAGGGGTAAGGGAGAAGGAAGATGAGGGAGGGGTGTGGGGGTTGGTTTAATTCCTGCCATTCCAAAGTGACATTACCATCTCATCTGGCATCACCTGTACCATAACCTGCGCTACTATTAATGACCACCATGAACTGCTTTACATTTTTGTCCTATTAACTGGCTCTTGTAATTCCTGGTAATGAACACTAACACCTACACTACATACGGAGGTGGTGCACTATTTTCCTATTCCTGTCTCCGGTGTTAATATCCTCTGCCATTGTACACGTCCTGCAGCGTCGTTTTCTAAGTACCTCTATCATAACAGCTTTCGGGTTCATTTCCATGGCACCCAATGTTGGATACTGTCATCCAATTTCACCTCTTGGTACTGGACTAACCCTCACGTCGTCAGTGTTATTCTCTAAACGTGCTTCAAACAGTAATGGTTTTACCCAGGAAACTGAAGTCAGATTCGAAACTAAAACAAACAACCTTGAAATATATATTCATCTTTTTTACCCCTAGTTCACCTGTTTTGTGACGGCGGCTCCCCCTTCAAACACGACCCAACACAAAACTGGATTATACTCGATTTGATCATTACAAAAGCGTAACGCCAAATGCTTACACCCACAGCTTCTATCGTTAAGCCAATTGTGGGGATAACTGCCTAGTAATGGCACCGTAAACTCCTAAATTCAAACATACCCTGAGCTATTCTAATTTATATTGCTTTGGACTTCTTTGGACTTATTACGGGAAACATTAATTAATTTCATTCTTCACTGGCGTCTCCACAGGGAAAATCATTGTGATAAAATAAGTATACATAAGGACACAGAAACACCCAGTACTTTGAGGGTAACATTTCCTGTAACCCGATGAAATTCAGTTACGCTCTAGGTATCAAAAGGTTGTTCATGTATTATGTATCTGGTGGGTACGGAGAACTAGTTTCAAAGTTACATGGATGACTAGATTACTACAGTGTATTTTATGTAAGGGAATTAAACAGTACAGGGAAAGTTCACACATGATAATATTAACTGTTGGATGTTTTACGGTGGGGGAAAACTACTCAGAAGCAGAAAGTTCCGGGTTATAAATGAGTTTTGGTAGACGGGGGTTCTGCAAGGTGGAATATTAACCGCAAACTCATGTACAAGTGTAAAAAAAAAATCGGTAGGGTGGAGGTGTAAGCTGCGTCTGCCTTGTAATAAAACTAAAAAAAAATCAATTTATAGAGTGGAAAGAAAATCGCAAACTTGTAATGGTCATCTTTATGTAACCTTGCTAAGTCTCCACCAAGGATTCTGTTACTATAGGCCAGAATCCTTGTCTCCACCTACCACCCCTACCCTCCCATACACCACCTCTCTTTCCCCCTTCTTGACGAATTCTTTTTGTCCACAACTGTACGTATCGGTCTATGCATGCAGTAGAGATTTAAGTTTCATATTTACGAAGAGGAAAACTTTTTAAAAAATGAAGCGGGTTAATAATCACACTAGTCACCAATGGCCCATCAACAACGCTTTCCACCCATCAATATCTGCTAATGTTCTGGGTCAGTTGAATGATACGTGGTGATATATGTATTTCCTTCATATAAATTAATTAGAAGTCATTAGTCATATTACCTGTCGTGGTAGCCCAGTCGTTACGCATTATAACCACAGCGTAACCTCTCCTAGGGGCATAAATGAGATGTGCTCAATTGCAGCCTAATCATCATTAATTTTAACATACAGTAGTATTAAATTATCATTATTCAAGATTTGATCTATTACAGTAGCGAGTTATTTTTACCTAAATGCAGTAGTAACCTATAGTTACAACCAGTTACCATCGTTTTTGCAGAATTATAACCTGTTCTACAACAGTAAAAACCTAGTAATAACTCATTTAACACAATAGTAACCGATAATGTAGTTACAAATAATTATACATGAGTAAGTATAATTTATTCTGCCACACTATCCTCCTAGATCCAACCAATTTCACAGTGCTACTGTAGCCCAGCAGCTGAATCGTAATTCGCTGCCTAATTCCCTAATTTGCCACGGTAGGAGCCAAAGCGTATCTATTTACATTTAGAATATAATTCCCACCCTAACTTTAATATGGCAACACCTAACGATAGTGACTATAATGTAGATCTTCAAGCTTAAGTTCTAGCCTTCATACAACAGTGACGCTTCCCCTGCATTTATGTTAGCAAGTTTCAAACAACCAAGTCCAAATGTGCAGACCTCAATATACTGTACAAACAATACCTCCTAGTCAGGAATCGAACCAGGGACCTCCACGTAGGGAACAAGGAGTGTTGCCACGGCACCACCGTGAGTGAGTGTGGGTGACGAGAGAATCGACCTCCAGCTCACCAAACTCGCACTCGAAAAACAAATATTGCAAAAATAAAGACGAAAACAGAGAGAAAAAAAATTTAAGAAAATTATAATGTTACTTCCGTGCTTCAACAACTATGGTTTTTGAGAGAGTAACAAGGTTAGTAGTTACACCATTCCAACAACACTTAAAAAGAAGCTGTGACTTGTACTAACATGTAGGTTGTGATGAAAGTGTGCGGAGTAAATATGTGTTAGGGAGTGTGACAAGAGTTGAACAATAATGTAAAACAGTCAACAGCAAATTACCTGAAAAACAGCCCGTCACATTAATTCTTCCCGGTTATCTCCAGCCTATTTTTATACAAGTGTGGATCCCATGCCTAGGGCGGTCAGGTCAGTGCCGTCTCTGTGTCAGCAGTATTGCTCGATAACGGACACAGCAACATAAGCTGACCTTGGCATAAATATTCAACACAATGGCCCCAGAACTGTTATGTTTAGATCTAAAGGTTAGAGGTCAAGGTCAGTTAGAACAAGACTGCACCGAGTGTGTATTGGCTCATAGCTGGAATGCAGCCTAGTTCACCAGGTGTTGAAACTCACCTCGGTAACAACCTGGTACAAGATTTTAAGAGTTGAGATATAAGATAAATTTTTCATAACAACTGATAATGTCAATTACATGTTCACGCTCTCAACTTGAGTTATAAGACTGGACAGACAGACGATAATTAAATTGGTGTAATATTTACTTGGTTGGTGAGATAGTGTTTCTCATTTACACCTACTTGTCAATGGTTAATTAAACTGGTTTGTAAAAACTGTTCTACGTGGCTCAGATTCCACTGTGAGAATCATACCTTTCTGTAACAGTTGACGCCTGGGACAAGTGAGAACGGAGTGTGCTGGTGGCTCCTGTATACCATGCGTGCTTTATAATGCCGAGATGCGCTATAATTTAGGGCCACTTGGCAGAGGGTCCGGGCCACCTGAGGGCTAGCTGACGCGACGTTAATTTCGACCTGTGAAAGACGATGACGTAACTACGATATCCGGTTTGCCTCGACAGTAATAACACGCTTTGAATCTGATGATTTTCAAAAATATTTATATTATCGGTGACTGTGTTGTGGTGGCAAGCCTCGTCTGCCCTGTTGTTTAAGTTGCATCACAAAGGTGTGTTTTACACGTCCACGACGAATCACTCACACGAGCAGGGTCGAGCCAGAGCACTGTATTTTCCACGCACCTGTCCTGTGTTTGACAGATGACACAAGAGGACCCAGTGCCGCTGTCACACCGATTTCGCTCCTCCCCCCCACTACCACCACTTTCCGGGGAAATAAAAAAAACCTCATTACCTTCTCCACACCTCCTCCAAACCTTCTCCGGTGTGAAATCACGTAATCTGATTTATGATTTTCGTGGAATGATAAAATTGACTGGAATTTTCACGCCCTAAGAGAGTGAATTCACGGAGGACAAGAATGTACTGCATATATACTTTAAAACAAGTGACCACATTGCACTGTAAGCTAATCGTCAGCACCGAAGCACCTAGGCCTTTGGGGTCTTGCAGATTAAGCGTGTGTCAGTGACCTACATATTCAGTGTGACCTTGACACCACTGCTGGGGATGTACACGAAATGAACGTCCTAAACCTAATGATTCTTCCTGTAGAACGTGGACACCAGCTTTCATCTATAACCTACAACAGACGTACAGTATTAAATATGGGCAATTTTTGTATGGGATGATCTTGGGGGTCAAGGTCACGTGGTAAGGGCAAGATCATCTGAAAAACTGTTTGTTCATTTTTTTAATAACATTTGTGATATCATTAATTATCTTGTGATTTGGGGGTGAAAAAGACATGTCTAGGAAATGTTATCTAAACTTATAAACCATGTAGACATGTGGTTCTCAAGATGAACATTCCATTTATATTTGTTTTTAAAATATTCTAACGTAACATTTTACTTGGAAATAAATCGTTTAATGTAAAATCAATTACTTAAGAAGGCTCTGGCATATAAAGCACACTTAAAATAACGAGCTATACCCTATTTTTTTAAACTAAATACTGTACCTATGATTTGACACTACAACTACTTACCCAAACAGTATCTTGGTATCCCTGATTCTTAAAAAAAATTTAATTAAATAATTGGTTGTGTCTCAAACAGAAAAAAACTGTTTTTAACTATACGGTACTGTATATCGGTATACATGACGTACATTAACTGTGCAACTAAAAAATTCCTGTTACATAAATCTAAATCATTCGCGGTTTTGACCATCACGAACATGTGAAAATAATTGCAAGTGTTTGTAATTATATGTATACGTAGATCAATTAGTGTAAGGATCCCACTGGGTTACTAGAGCGGTACACTGATTGGTTCCTCAGCTAACACTATAAACCTGCAAATATTAAACGTCTCTTGTCTACTACAAATGCTTCGCGTGGAGGAACATATAGGCTACCTCCGCTACAGATCGGAGTAAACAGTCTTAAATAAAGTTTAAGGATTGTTCAGGTTGAATAATGATAACTTATTCTATGGACTTAAAAGCACAAAAATATTTGTATCAAAGAAATACTGTAATACGGGACGCTGCCTCTCACTTACAAGCAAGTGATGGAAAGTTGGGTTTTTAAAATGGTAATACTTCCAATTTTGTAGTTCATTCATTATCAAACATCCAGAGCCACTGTGTACAACTTGGACGAGAAATTGCTCTGTTTTACAGGTGACTTTCAAACTGCACTCCAACAATGGCTCTACCAAAACTATCAAATTAATGTACAGGCCGGCCATTCATTACAACTTGCTTCATTCGCAATCTATTTGAACATGAACATCTGGAACAACTGTGCAATTACGAGTTCCAAGACTGGCAGTGAGAGAGGATTGATATACAGCATTTGGAGAATGTTATTGGTGTTATAGCGTACTGCTGAACTTTAACAACTAAGGTCTTTAACAGTGTAGTCTAGATTAGTACATACACACTAGCTATCAAAAATTAAAGGAGACCTCTCACTCGACGCCAAAGCTCACTATAGAACCAGATGAGTATTGTGAGAGCATCAAAATCATCTGTCAGTACAACGACCCTCAACATACTGTACATTATGCCACTTGTTTAATTAACCGGCGTCTGCTTCATCACATACCATAGTAAATTCTGGGATGGTGTGTCTGTCTCTCCGATATTATATACTAACACAAGGAGGTGTGGTTTGATCATATAAATACCTAATTACTAATTACTTCTTGATGAGCAAGCTTGTGAATCAGACTTGTAAATCAGACTCAAAACTAAGCTCCTGGTTCCTTGATGACCCAAACGTTTTTTTTTCCATTTAGACTGGTAATTGAATGGTTCCGTTAATGGTAGCCATCGCAGTGAGTGGAAATTTATTCGTTCTTTCTCGCTCTGGATCCTTAACTGTACCAGGTTGATAAGAATCGAATATAACGTCAATTCGGATGGCACTTACACCTTGTTTTACGATCATGCTCTCGGGTGTTTTCAGATCCTTGACCAAATGTTTCCAACTTTTTGGTCTTTAGTCTTTCCTACATCAACCATTACATTTATCTAGTACATGGCATCGTGCTGTTTTGAAGAATGGTTTGTAGTCTTCAGCAGAGTATTTTTTTCTTTTTTAGTGCCAAGACAAGAGAGACCAAGCAAGCACCACCTCCTAAGAATATGATCTCGTTGTCATTTCCCAGACTCTCATTCCAAAGCTTCTGTACCGAGTTTCTCAATAATACTTTCAGAAAAGCCACGTTCGGTCTGATTTTTTTCTCTCGGTTAAATTACTTTGGATGTCATGCTTACTGACTGAGATCTTTATGTTGGCTCGGCGAATTATGCTTGTTACAGGTGTGTCTTAGTATATAAAAGCCACTGCTACCTGGAGTCAAGATGAACACCGATAACACACGTCACGCATCACAGCGCCCATGGTGACTCTAAACTACAACACTTGACGTTTATTTTGGACTTAATTTGATGAGAAACTATAGACCTTCAGGTTTATGCTGTGACTGCCCAAACTCAACAGCACCATATTCATTTCTCATTTCTACCACTCTCCTGGTCGACCCTATATTACCCCACCGCTCCTGAAACCTCCACTATTTTTCCTTCGCCTCACCTTCTCACTCTTCTAGCAATTACTACACCACTTTTTTCAGACTTATACTGTACTCTGTATGTCAGTCTCCACTCCCACCTCGTCATCTAAGTACAGTCGGCCTAAGAGATTCTAACGCTTAAGAGAAATAGTCTTGCCCATGCCCTTCTGTCCATTACAACAACAGGCAGTTGGTAACCCTGGTGAGGTATGTGTCCTGAACTCAACCATCACAATCCCATACTCCCCTGGCAGCCTTGGGTGACGTACAGGTGATCGGGGAATGAAAATGATTGATGCAAGAACACACGAAACAGCTAATGAAAAAAAGAGCATCCATTATTGCACTGAACAAAATAATGAAGAGTGTGATTATAAAGTTTCAGTCAAGTAACAATTTCAACAACCCTCCACATTAATGAACTCACACTGATTAAGTGGTAGAATTCAATGAGAAATTATATACCACTAAAATTATAATCAGCCACTCACAGGGGAGTAAGTTGCCATCGACCACTATAATATAAACAACTTTATTACCAAAATCTCTACTTTTGGGGAATTCCACCAAACTACTACAACATATAAACATTTAAGGTGCTCATCGGAAGATTAAAACGAACTGTATAAATAGAACATAACTGTGATCCAGGATTACCGGTTTGTGAACGTGATGTAACACATGACTGTACTGAGTCGTGTGCGTATTATCCCTGCCATGATATTTTCTTACAGTAACGAAATATAGCTTGATAATTAACCCGCTTTCCTTGGCAATATACAATGATACTACGAGAGCATTATGTATAACACGGACTTATTCATACGACATACAAGGACACAACAGGTTACAGTGAGGGCCGCGGTGCCATTATTCTCTTAAATAACTTTCACAGGTATAAAATAAAGAACACGTGGTTTCTACTTTAAAAAACATAGCACCAGAAAACACTGTATAATCTTATTTTAGTTATATTCATTTGGCATTACTGCAAGCTTCTCCAACCTTTAAAAGCAGATATAAAGTCCTTGGAATAGATTTAAAACAGCTCGTGAAATGGATTATCATAGTAACTGAAGATGCAATAATTCAACTTACTGGTTAACCTAAAATGCTTAATAAAAATATCAATGTCCTCTCCTTTAACTAGACGTTCATGCAACACCAGAAATAAATAACGTCTAGAAGCTATTGAAAAAGATTATCTAAATCATATTTGTTTTCTAAGATCTAGCTGGAAAAAAAAGTGAACGCGTTTAGTTATGGTAAAAAAAACATAGTATACTGTAGTGCAGCCCAGAAATAAACTTACCTTCGTCATCATCATTATTATTTTCACGTCTACAAATAGATGTGTCAGATAACTGGAACAATAAGCGGTGACAAAAACCACAGAGTACCCGACAGTACATAATATATATGAAAACATACCGATATGGTGAGAGAGAGAGAGAGAGAGAGAGAGAGAGAGAGAGAGAGAGACGGGTAACATAGAAGGTATATAAAGATAAAGATACAGTACATGGGACTCTCTGGACTAATATTACTGTATGAGAGTATAAAGCATTGACTCTGGATACAAGAGGAAGGAAACAAATTAGAATCGAGAGAAATGACGTGACGTGAATGGAAATTAGGAGATGTGTGAAAATGAAACAAGAGGAGGAGAAAGAAATCAGGGTCTGCTCAGATACTAAGAGAAGTGAACGACTGATAACAAGAGATTAACTATAATTCAAACGTGGATGATAGGAAGGAGAAAAGAAGGAAAGATCAAGGTGGAGGTGCATGTTACAAGGGAATGGGGAATGGGCAACCAGGAAGCGGTGACCATTTGCCTGAATGAGTGGGAGATACATGGCGTCGAGTGATTTCTGGGGAGGAGGTGCTTGTTGCTGACGGGTGATGCAGGTTTGTGTGAAAGCGACAAGACAAACGACAGGGGTAAACTATATAGGTATTTGGATCCTTGTTGTGGAAGGGGGGGTGTCATAGCAGAACACATCTATTACAGCAGTGAGAAAGAACGAATGACAGCTAGTGGAGAGGGTGTGTGGGTGTGTGTGTGTGTGTGTGCTACAGCTGTTGTTGGTGGTATTATTATCAACATTATTTACACTACATATTTTACTCACACACACACACACACACACACACACACACACAGTACTCAACTCAACCACCATTTTTCTTCCTATGATTCGTCCGATAATTTTTTTAAGTCATTATAAATACATCTCCTTGATATCTAGTCTCTCTTGGTATTTCCTGAACACTTACCCTCACACATACTGTGCATAAATCAGAGCCACCATTAGAATGACTGATTCACTCTCCCCCCCACCTCAAGCCAGAGATTTAAAGTGCAGGAGTGTCAAGTGTGGTTGCCAAGCGTCCACTGCAACTTTACTTTTAGCGCGGAAACTTGATGAACGAACCTGACAGACAGACAGACAAATATTCATGACTATCTGTATACCCTCCAATCTGTGAGCTACAAGGAAGGTATAATTATTTAACCGATTATCTACGCTTAATAACACTCTCACCAAATCTACACCAATCATTTTCATATCAATTATATTATCCACTTACTGCTATCCAATCACGCACTCTTGAAATATTCTCTAATCCTTTTCAAAATCATATATCCAATCACGCACTCTTGAAATATTCACTAATCCTTTTCAAAATCATATATCCAATCACGCACTCTTGAAATATTCACTAATCCTTTTCAAAATCATATATCCAATCACGCACTCTTGAAATATTCACTAATCCTTTTCAAAATCATATCGTATACTAGTCTTCAAATATTAATCGATCCTTCCATAGCCGCCCGCACTAATTCCCTGCCCCAACCTCTCACTACTCACACGCACTCCTGGTTATTGCACTCGACTTCACTATGTACGTACTGTTCCCAGGTGTGTGTGTGTGTGTTACGAAATACAACCGATACGCCTGGTACAATATGGTGCGTGACGACTCAGTGTTACTCTCCCTGTTATGTTTTTAGTACGTGTTATCAAGAGCCCTTTGCACTAACTAAACCATCTGAGTTTACGACCCTCACTACAACCGCCGAACCAGAGTTGGAACCTAACCGACCTGATGTAACAAACTAACTTAACTTAACCTAACCTAACCTAACAGACCTAATGTAACAGCCTAACCTAACCTAGAATCTAACTTAAATTTGAATCCACGCATAACTTAACCTAGCTTACTCACTCATTTAACCGATTTTTTACTTAACCTAACATAATTTAACACTAACCTAACCTAACCTACAAAAGTAAGCTACCCTTATCTTTAACACACCGGTTATTAATACCCCGTTTAGACAGGTCAAGTTATAGTATGTAAGAGGTATGCCAGGTAAGTTAAGGTTTGATTGAGGGAAAGGTTAAGTTAATTTAAACTAAGTGAGGTTAAATAAGGGGTAGATTAGGTTTCGTTAAATTAGGGTTAGGTTAGATAAGTTTAACTAAGGGTGGGAACTGGCAAAGTTAGGGTGAATTTAAGTAAGTTAAGATCATGATGGGTTAAACAAGAGTTAGATTAGGTCTGGTTAAGCTAGGGTTAGGTTAAGTAAGGATAGGACCTGTAGGGTTAAAATAAGCGTAGATTAATTAAAGGGTAGGTTGGTTAAGTTAGGGATATGTTAAGTAAGGGACGGCATAAATAAGTACGAGTTACGGTAGGTTAAGTTAGAAGTAACTTAATTTAAATGTTAGTTATGGTTATGTTAAGTAATGGATATGCAAAGTAAATTTTAGTTAGCTTAGGTTAAGATAGCGATGGGTAAAGTAAGAAGTTATTAAAGTAAGTTTAAGTTTGAATACGTTTAGTTAAGGGTATGTTAAGTACGGGTTAAATTAATTTAGTTCAGTTGGTTAAATAAGGGGTATAAAGTGTTAATCTAATTATAAATGCTTATTCCAGTTCGGGTTTTTTTTTCGCACCACACTTAGTTGTCATCAAATGTTCAACACTACTCGGGAGGTTGTTCACACGTAATCTCTGCTCCCTGTTGGAAAGTTTGCTCAGTAATGTCACTAATTAATGTCATGTTCCAATATTTCTTCTCTCAAGTACCCAAATTAAGTCGTATTACCTCGCTGAGTCACTTTTGCTAAGTTTGACTACAATAAAGTCAGCCTTGTTTTTTTCTTTTCTAAAGATGTACTGTAGCTACAATACGGTTGTTAACTTCGGTATGAACTAGCTTAACATCACCATACACCATCTATACGAGTGACAAATGAAAAGTTACTGGTGTTTTTAACATTCTTAAAGCAAACATTGACTGGTAGCTATGTTATGATTCAGACCACACAAACTTTGATCCTCAGATTATATTATCGTAAAATGCAAATCCCACTTAACTGGTGTGAACCCATTTCCAAGTTATATATATATATATATATATATATATAGCGAAAAATCATCGAACAACTAACCTCATAACCCTTCCCCCGATCTTGCACAAACAACGATAAACACGACAATGACCTTGCAGATTGCAAAACTCTCTCATGATCTTGCACAAACAACATCTCGACAATGACCTTGCACAAACATTGATAAACTCGATAATGACCTTGCAGATTGATAAACTCTCTCATGTTCTTGCACAAACAACGATAAACTCGACAATGACCTTGCACAAACATTGATAAACTCGCCAATGACCTTGCACAAACATTGATAAACTCGCCAATGACCTTGCAGATTGGTAAACTCTCTCATGATCTTGCACAAAACTTGATCAACTTAAACATGATCTTAAACAAGTGCTGGTATTGATCAGCTGCGCTAACCCATAATTAAGAAGAATTTATTAACTTAACCAAGGTTGTGTACAAGACTTGACCAACTTCACCATAATCTTGCCAAACCTTCATCAACTCGATCATAACCATGATTCAATCAACTATGAGCTTGAACAAACATTGATCAACTCGATAAGGATCTTGGATAAACAGTGAATGAAAATATATTCCTTACTTAACAGATAAGTGAATAATAAAATTTTAATCCATAATATGTCAAATCTTAAATAATATAGATTACTTAATCCACCAATATATATACAGTATATATATATATATATATATATATATATATATATATATATATATATATATATATATATATATATATATATATATATATATATATATATATAAAGATGAAAACTTTAACAGGCACACTTGTACAGCAGAGCGAAAAATATATGAATATGAAATTTGTAAATCGTGCTGAAGTGACTGTTGGAACACGAAAATAAACACATTTCATTACCTTGACAGGGTTTATGCAGCGAGAACATGGAAGGAACGGACACCGCTCTATACCCTTAGCTGCCTGGCCTAGTAATTGATAAGGTTATGGTCAAACACTGGGAAAACATATTAATAAGCCTTTAAATGTAATCCTAATGAAATATGAAATCTACGCGAAGCAGTGTGCGACCGTCACTCCGCAGGGGTAAAAAATAGTTAATTGGGCGAATTTGACAATACTCGTCGTTTTCGTCAATAGCGGACGACTTTATGAAACATGAAAACGATTTTCATGAACTATAATTCTCTAAAACGAAAAACAAAATGTCGATAAAATAATCACATAATTCTATTCACAATTATTTAATATCAATTAATCACTTCAAAGACATTTCCATTAACCATGTACCTTCCTTGCCGTGTACCCTTGCTGTATTTTTTGTCCAAACTATTTTAATTTACACATTACTGTACAAGATATTCCATAGTAAAATTTCTGAATTTAAGTGTGTACGAGTGACACCAGGTCGAGGGTCAGCCAGCCACTCAGTATCTACCAATACAATCACCAAGATCTTAATTAAAGGAGCGTAGTGCGTGTGGCGACACCTGGCAACCTATCCTACTTGAACGCATCATGGGTTGACACTTGCCATCCCTGGAGGAAGACGCCGCTGTTTATTACAATATTCTACAACATAATTATCTTCACTTTTTTATATCAACAACAATACGGAAGCATGGCTTAAAAATGGCCCCCTTTCTTGATGGTTGGTCGTAAATAAAACGCGATAAAGAAAGAAATCCATTAAGCGTGTGACAAACTTTAAATACCGTAGGCCATTTAAAAAGTGTTACGGTAGTCTCGTCTGCTGTGTATTATTCCTTTATTTCTACAATTATTCTTACATACTAAATAAAAAAATTCGTAATAATAATCAACAAACATTGGATTCGCACCCTAAAAAAATAGATACTAATGGATTAATAAAAAAAAGTAAAAATACACATATCTACAACACTCAACCTCGCCCGAGCACAAAAATACACAGGCAGTTAATGTCTATACTCCCTTTTAATCTTTTGTTTCCTGCAACCAAATAACAAAAGTACAACAGTTGAAGAGGCCTTTGTCGTGCTAGAACAATATAATCCCTAGTGGGAGGGTCTTAATGCTATTCACACACACTTACGACACTTGGCTGGGCTTGGCCCCGGGGGAGTTGACATAATTTTTTTCTCGTGTCGGGAGTAGCGTAACTTAAATCCACCAATATAATGTTTTGATCATCTGGATTAAATTATGTGATCTGGGTTAAAAGCCTATTTCGATTAAAGTGAGTTACTTAGATTAGCCTTATATTATTTTGAGTAAGGATTGCATTAGGCTAATCCTTCTCTTTACTTTGAATTGGGTTATATGATTTGAGTTAGGCATGGGTTAGATTAAATTGGTTGGGTTACGTTAATCCAAGTTAGTTACCTAGATTAGGTTTCATCGGGTTAATTTATCTGGGTTAGATTAATTTATGTTTGGTTATTCTGACTGGATGCATTACTTAAGTTAGGTCATGTAACCTAGGTTAGTTCGACTGGTTTGGGTTATATATGGACAATATCAGGTTTGATGGTCGAAAACGGAAATTCACAAATAGAATATATTATTGCAATTGGTTCAGTAGAGCCTTGTGCCGTCAGCCAGTTTATTTTTTTATTCTCTCCATATGTTCGGGAGTTCCTACACCACCCTATGGAACACACCCCCCCCACCCCCCTGGTGATGTGAACTACTGAACTACACATTCTCTACCTCCCCCTTGTTTTAGTAAGAAGCAACATGATGGTACGTGAACATAGTATGTGTTGCCCTCGTATAATTTCTAAATTGTCACGGCGTTGGCAAACTACCTTCAATATGGAGAGGTACTGTGCCAGAATATCACACACAATTACAGTATGGTGTGTGTGTGGTGGTGGTGATGGTGGCAGAGGTGGTTGTATCATGGTGGTGGGTTACAACAGTTTATCAACCTGGACTACCTACCTGACCGAGCTGAAAAGGTCTTTTCTGTTTTTGCTGAAATTCTTTTTTAAATTTACCTGATTCTTCGCGACAGGTGGTGAGGAGCGTAGTACAAATCCAACAGCCGGGAATCCTTTATGTTTGTAGGGATATTACTTGATTATGAAGGCACAAAACACATTAGAATCAAAATGGGCTAGCCACAGTTTACACACATCTGGCTAAGAAACACCTCACCCCGACACCGTCAATGAGACACTGGCTGCTCTCTTACGCGTACACCAGTTTCTACCCAATATCCGCATGCCAGCCGTACGAGCTCGTCCACTCGTCCTTCATAAATTATTTGTTGCGTCAATTAAACATTCTCTGCAATATGCTAGAACATATACACTAAGGCCAAAATTTCTGATACTTATGTGCCTTTACATACTTCAATCGTCAAATACTGACATTTTGAATAGTTTATTAGACGTGTGCCTACGGCGGTGCCATCTGGCGGCAGGTGGCAGAAAGCGACACGCCTCAGCCCATTGATCTGAAAGTTGGACGATAGGCTATCAGCTTTTGACGATATTTTAGTACTTGTTTCTGTGTATTATTCTTAAATGACGATAATCACGTCGCTGTATTAAACCATTTAGCATTTGTTTTTAACGATAGGATCAACTTTATCAACCTATGCATTACAAACAGCAATTAATAATGCCGTAGTTTGAGAAAACAGACGTAAACAAAACAGATCAACAGGTGCCCCCCTATAGGAGAGGGTCGGGGAGCAATAACAACCTGCATCTTACCAGATTACTATCGGTCCTCACAAAGGCTTCACCGTTGTCATCGCGGGGAGGGACGCCCACCACCACCACCATGCTGGAATTTATAGACTAGTCGAGGGTAGTACTACCTGAGTGTGCCGCCGACGTTGCTCTCTTTGTAGTGTTACCAGTACCTGTGTTATGTACAGTTGTTTGTCGTCTTCGTGAATTTAATACTTAAAGCGCGGGATGTTAGTATGTCTGTGTGCCAATCGGTTTTCATGTCGAGCTGATTAAATTTTGATATCTACAGTAGTGTTTATGTACAGTATCTTTTGCATCGATGATTTAACGTTGATACCAATTAGTAAAGGCTCTTGGAAGGCGATACTGTGTGTCACTTCAGTCAGATGAGCTTCCTGACTTACACGTTACACAGTTGTTCAACACCGAGTTAATCAACAATTTAATTGGACCCTAGAAGAGGGTGATGCAGGACCCTCCAATACTTATCGGTACAACAGGCGTCGTAAGGTTGATAAACAAAGATAGAGAACGTTGATTTTTGAGCTCATCCTACTTGTTTATTTGGGGAAACTCGTGTTTTTACTGTGTATACTTGGTTTCCAGCCAATGCAGAAGTAATTTCCAGCTTTCACGGGACAATGCGTGATATATTTCTGGTCCTTACATTCATTTTTTTAAGGAAGGATTGATGAGGTTGTTTTACGAGCTACTGGTGGCGGTAGGGTCTCTTTTGAATAATCATTGACTATTCAGATTATTAATAGTATGTGCACTTACAACGTTAATGGGGTAATATCCTATTCATTCGTAAATCCATTCATCTTACCATCTAAGTTTTTTTCCCAGTTACACTCCTATGCATTCATTCATGAACTCATTTTACATGCAAAATTTTCTCGCTCCAATCCTATCCTGGTTTTGAACACTATTTATTTTATCTATAACTATGGATCCATATTTCTGGGATGGTTGATAGACCTGCACTGAGTATGGTTAGTTCCTTTCACAATTAATTTCCAAGTAACTTTTCCACTTTCGTGATTATAAAAGACCAATCTGGCACGGGGGTTAGCTGTACACAGCGACGATAATCAGCGATCGTCAGCCAATCAAAACTGGCGGCGTGACGTCAGAGTCGTGTGGACGGCACGCAGCCAAACAGTCGAACTCGAACTACCGAGCTACCACCCTGCATGCTGTTGCCTTGTTCAGTTACAGTTTTATTTCTCATAATTCTTAATTGTTGATGGATTAGTGTAATTACTAACCTTGTTACGCGCTAAGTTATTGAAACACAATAAATATTAACAACAATAGTTCAGTCACCTTCAGGCATTCGCTAAATGATTTTTAATTAATTAAATTACATTGTGTTTGGTATGTAGCCTAGACAAATGTCTGGTATATATATATACGGTCACGTACAGTCTCGTTCAAGATTCTTCGAACACTGCTGGAGACAGATGGCAACTCTAGGCCGTTTCTTTACTATATTACGCAGTATAATATAATATGAAACAAAGCCCAACCATTAATTAAACAACAGAGAACTAAGTAACCAATCACCGATGACCTTTTACATTCATTCATAATTTTTACTACGTACTATAGTAAACAAACGGCCTTGAGTTGCCAGCTGTTTTCAGCAGTGTTCGAAGAATCTTCAATGAGACTGTACATTTTTAATACTTGGTATGACAGAAACAGTTTGTTATACCAAGTATTAATTTAATAATTGGGTCAGTAGGTTACTGATAAACCTACTGACCCAATTTTTTCATTATGATTAGCGAAACCTTTCTTTCAGTTAGTGATCTGTAACATTTCGTGGGGACAAACAGACGAACAAGATAATAGTACATGTTCCTAGATATTCTACAGCGAAAGCATAATCAGAAATCATTGTGTTTTCGGTGTTCGTTTTAGTGTTTTTTTTCTTTCTTTGTCCCGAGAGAAAACGTAATGTTCTGTGTGGAGAAACTTTAAAATAAATTATTGCCTTGGAATATTTTCTTGGTAAACCTTGCCTTTAGCCTCACAATATATTTCCATACATCCTGCATGCGCCCTGGCGAATTAAAACACATCATTGTTAAACTACGCTTGATTTTAGCAGGTAGGAAACAAATTTTAGTAAATACTTATTGATTCGCATCTGTTATGACCTGGAGCAGCACAGTGATGGTTTGTGATAATTCGTCAGAGTAAACAATAACGCAGAGGGAACGACTTACTGCACTTACCGCCAGAACAATAACAATCTAGGCGGACGACGAGGTAAACATTTTGATTATTCAGAGAACTTGGTTGAGTTTCACAAAATTTAACATCATGGAAATTAAAAGTTCATGGCCGTTTTTTGATAGAACTGGATAAATAGAACAATATCTTTTACTACAACTTCTACAAGGTAAAACTATAACAGTGGTGGTTTTGATATATACATCCCGACCCTAATGTATAGAGAATTACCGCAGGAAGAGTAACTTAATAGTCCTTTTGACTATTTGTGATCATAGTGATGTTGGTTACACCTGACGTCATAAATCAAGGGACGTCACAGATCAAATGCTTTTATAGATCAGGTTATGTCACGGATCAAATGACTTCATAGATCAGGTTTACGTCACGGATCAAATGATCTCATAGATCAGGTTTACGTCACGGATCAAATGACTTCATAGATCAGGTTTACGTCGCTGATCAAATGACTTCATAGATCAGGTTTACTTCACGGATCAAATGACTTCATAGATCAGGTTTACGTCGCTGATCAAATGACTTCATAGATCAGGTGACTAGCATGGATCTGTTTGGGTTCTCAACGATTCGGCTGTAAACTATTGCTCACAGGAATAATAGAGCTGTTACATCTGTCCAGCCGTGTGTATGTGGTGGGACTCTATTGTTAATGCCATTGTGCTGGCCTTGTGATGATTTTTTTTGTTTACTATTGTTTCTAAGTAAATATTGTGGTTTATTTTTGTGTTTTTGCAAAACCCGGAGTACAAGCCTACCAAATTTCGATTTAATTTTCCAAGAAGTGAACGAATGAACTTTAATTATTAATTGTTTACAAAAAAACGAAGAAACAAAAACAAAAACAAAATCTTCCCTCTTAGAAGACAATAGGATTAAATGGAACAGGAAGAGTCGAGTCCGTAGATTTAAAAGATCCTGATTTTAACAAGCCACTCCAGGGAAAGTCAACCTCTAATCTAAAAAATAAATAAATAAATAAATAAATAAATAAACACATACAAGACATTTTCAAAACCCAGTAATTTGTATAAGCTAATTTCCTATAGTATACTCACATCCGTCAGTCAGCTCTCTGTGTACCTTCCCTGAGTGCTCCTGGCCTGCTCACAGTCTCACATTTCTCACTACATCCCGGCATGTGCGTGTCAACCGCTCGTTACCGACCACTAATGCAGCTGATGAATTATTATTGACCCTGACACTCTCAAGGACGCTGCATGAAGCAGTACCATCATCTTGTTGGTTAGTTGTACTCACATCAGTTACGCGCACATGTATTTAAGCCACGTACTCACAAGACGCACACGTACATAAGAGTAAGAAGTGTGTTAACGTGAGTCTCAGTCCATTTTTAAAGTCCTTTTGGCTGTATCTTCCTGCCGTAGCGTACGTCCAGTATGACTCGTCGTGCGTACTATAGAGCCACAGGAGCATGACACTATAGACTCACAAGAGGGGTAGGGTAGGGTGAAACTATGGGCAAGTTTCTTTACGCCATTTGCCTGTCTGCACAGCAGTAATTGGAAACCTGGGTGTAAATTGATTTGAGGATCGTGTTCAGGGTAAAGGTTACCCAGTGCAGTTGGCGAGTTGTCCGATCTTCTCGGATTATTCCTTGACTCTGGGCCGTGTAACACCCCTCGGAAAAATATTGAAAATTTAGGGTGTCTGGGACAGCATTTCCTGCTTTCTGAAGGCAGTTAAAAGTCTTGTGTATTGAAAGCTGTTGTTGTTGATCGTGTCTAAAACGTGTAAATTTATAATACATTTGCTTTGAGGAGAATTTTGAATTGTACTTTGTGTATAATCTATAGTGTACTTACATATGTAACGTATCACATTTATATTAATCAAGTAAATTATATAATCAGATATTAACTGATAATTATTTTTTATTTTATTTTATTTTTACGGGGAATAGCCCACCCGGGCACAGGTCATAGACCCACAACAGGACCCGGGGGGGGAATAAGAAAAAATAAGAGTAAAAGAAATTAAAAATGTAAAAGAAAAAAGATTATATTAATCTACATCACGAAGATGCTGGAAAAACAGCTTTTTACGTGAGACAGATTATATGAGTATGGGAAACACAGAAGAAGGCAGGCATTCCACAGTCTGGCTGTGTGGAGGAAAAGAAGGATGTACTGGCAACGGGTTATTCTGTGTGACTGGACAGCCACAGAAAAATTGGGCACCGTGGGCAAGACGATGCTAAATCCACTGCCAGAAGAGAAAGGCGAAGAAAGGTAAGAAAGATTATCAACTAAAGGAGGAGGAGAGTTAATAAGACATGCAAAATGCCTTTTGATTCCACCCTATCTAACAGTTGGACAGAAGGAGAGCTAATTTAGAGGAGAGCAGCTCCGAAGTTAACGAATAGAATCCTTACGATAAACTTGGAACTGCTCAGGGGTGAATAACTACGCATCTGTACAGCATTCCCAAAGCACTTACCTCTAACAATATGCGATAACTGTAAAACCAGTAGAATGGTCGTGTTGGTTTATTCTGAGCAAACACAAGAAATACACTCTGCCACGTTCGTAGAATGGATACGGTATATATAATTTGTAATAAAAGTTCAAAGTCCCGCTATAATACGAGATAAGTTTATTTTCTGTGTTTAGGCCGTCATTTCAAATAACGTCGCCAGTGTCCCCGCAAGACGACGTTTCCAAACTCAAAGCTGCAGTCGGAGGTAGTACAAAGGTGACCTCCTCTCGTAACTCAATGCTACGTTCAGGTAAGTTTATGGGTGTTTTTTTATATTCAAACAGGATATTTCGTAAGGAAGGAAATGTTCCAGAAGAGCAGCGTATGGACAAAAAAACTCTATGTTCACACCAGCTCAGCTATCATGTACCTTCTACCTGGTAGACTTTCTTTTTTTTTTTCAAGTGCATTCATGGAGTATACTGGCAATTAAATGGATACGAGTCAATTTAGAAGGAAATGGACATTGTCTGGACTTTGTTTGAGAATGCATTGGGATATATCATCATTTATATTAATTAAATGGGTAAAATTTACTTAACTACCATAAGGTCAATGCTTAGATTCGATAGGCTATATTGCAATGTTAAGTTTTGGTCATCCTGCACTCTAAACATGCAGCTATATTTTCTGATAATCATGTTATGAACGATTTTGACCTCTTCCTGTCGGAAATCACTAGCTTTTAGTTAATACCCCTCTTACTGGTGTATGTTAAACTAACTTATAACTTATAATATAACTTATCAAACCCTAACCTAACCTAACCACCTAACATATGACCTATATTTTCTTATGCGATCGAAAAATATTTTACGACAGAAATCCTGTAGAGATAATGTGCCTTATTGTTTAAAGTACTTAATCCCATAGTTAGAATCTTAAGGTTCCCCAGAAGACCAAAACCAAAATAATATCAATATTGTTTGGAATGTTTATACTATGAAATTTGTAGAAGGGGCAGCTAATATCCATTGAATTAGTTAATGTGCTTAGTAATATTTATATATTCAATATAGCATTACTGTGTTGCACAGTAAAACACAATTAATTATCTCATAATATTTATTTACAGAGCCGATCAGCCGAGAAGGTTGGACAACTACTTCCAGGGTTCAGCAAGGCAGATAAAAGAAATTAAACTAAAGTATATGTATTTATGATAGTAGAGTATTAACAAGAACTCCGCCATCCAGCTATTAAGCACGTTAAATTACATCTGTCATCTCATCATCTCCAGCCCATTCCCTGGCCATGGTCGTCCCTAGTCCTTCCACAACATTATAGACATCAGTGACAAAAACTTACATTTTCCATGTTGGAGTTATTGGTCTTTTGCATCATTTTGGCACCCAGCAAGTAAATACACACGATGATACTTGAGAAGAAATTTAGTTTAACCTAAAAATAAGGTATGCCTTTGTACATCAACATTATATATGGCCACAAGTCCTGTATTTCTGCTGGTAACAACACATACACCACAGATGGCTGCCTCCAGGCTCCTGCTCGGCGGCTCGGGTCAACCTGGGATGTCACAACCAATCACGGAGCTTTTCGCAGTTACGTGACTTTTTAGCTACTTAACCCTTATTTTGTACACTTTTGGGCCCAATTTATTTAAAAATATTATTATCATAGTGAATATAAGCGTTTTCTTTACTCATTGACCTGCCATCTTACGAAAAAATTCCGACCGACAACTCGTCCATTGTCAACATACAGGTATATTGGTCATTAAGGTGTCTACATTGAGAAAATCCATGATGCCACACTGGGAAATATCAGTATTTTTTTTTTATTTGCATTAATGTATCACCCACTCACCTCGCACCAATAACATGGATGCTGATTATATGAAATTAATCATTGTGATCAAATCTGTTTCTTTTACAACAAAGAGTTCAGAAAATGTTTAGAATTAAAATTTTCTCATAATTCACATTTTGTTCAATAATATATTTAAGCATTTATTGTACTTTAACCCGATTTACGACTGGTCTCAGAACTACTTTTGACAATAAATTGCACTATATTCTTTGATAATTCAGAAAGCCAATGACCATTTAACAAAACCTAAAGTTTGCTTGCCCTTGGCGCTAGTCTAATCCAATGAGGTTAATATCTTCTTGGTCTAATCACATTCTCTTAGCTCTATTTTCAAGAGTATAACACTGCGTTGTTCACATTCTATATTTCAATATAACGCACAGCTTATAAATATATTTACACAAACTAAAGCAGATAATGATAAACACTTAAATTTTGGCAGGACAAATTTCACCACTTCATTTACAAAATCAGCCTCATGTCTCTACAAATGTACTGTAAACAAGACGTCCGCGTAATAAAGTGGTACCTCAGAGTTATTTTAAATTTACTTCAAATTCCTAGCATTGTTAGGGGTGGTATCATGGACAGAGCTAACCTTTCTTCACATTCAGCCTTTGTTCTACTGCCGGTTTGGGCAACTCAATAAATAAAAGTTTTGCTTAATTGCTGGACTAGTTCCTACAGTACTATGTCATTTTTTTAAACCTCTAGCCATCTGTCAAATGTGAACTAAACAATAATATTTAGACTTAGTATTCTCAAAATAAAAATAAATCCGAGATAATTTTGAAATATATGGAAATATGTAGCCGCTATACTGCCTAAACCATGTTATTTGTTTTCTAGTTTGCTGTGTATATGACTAGTTAGTTTGATTAGGCTATAACATCTCTGCCAAGAATGTAAGTAAAGTTCAAGTCAAATTTGGTCAGCAATTATTCTATATTGTAAAATGTAACACATGGTAAGATTCAAGAAATTACTTACCCCTACTCTGAGCAAGTGCTCCATCTTAGTGTTTTTTTTATTCCTCGTTTTCTGCACCCAAAGGATAGGGCTTCTCAGTGAGGTGTGGTGTCCGTGGTAGCCTGGTAGGTAGTATTGCGTACTATTGCCACTCCAGCCAAACATTACAACGCATATCCCGCGGCACTACCATATAACGGTCGGGAACTATAGGGGGCCCCCTTAGCGGTTGGGGCCCTATGCTCTGAGCGTAGAAACACATAAATATGTATATTTTACAGTATTTAGCGTAGAAGCGCATAAATATGTATATCTATGCGCGATTGTGTGCAACAAATACTGCGAAGATTTCCCCTCACTAGGTATAAAAGCGCATTCAATTACAATACAAAATTCGAAACCATTTACGTCTCTGTTTAAGTGAGACAGTCCTTACATCATGTAACGAGAAATATTTAATGTACTTATCTCTAAGAATTCCTTGGCCCTAAGGGCTATTTTGTCTTTCTTTTTTTATTTCAACTGGTAGGGTCATTAAGCACCAGGCATGAATCGCAGTCTTTGAAGAGAAAACGTAAGAATTTAGGGGAGCACAAAGACACGCCGTTCTTAACCTTCGCTTCTCTTCCGATTCTTTTTTCTGGGTGATACAACCGTCAAGGTCATCATAGATACAGTAATTTTCACTAGGTCTTAGTCTCCTACATGTAAGTCTGTGCATCAATATTTAAGGTCACTGAACACGTAAAATAGCTTATATGCTTAGTCTATACACCAGACAACAACAACATTAAAACATTACGGAAGATTCACAATCATGTTGTTGTTATTTATTCCCATGCCTCATGGATTATGGTCATTATACAAACTATTTAGAATTACAAATATAAATTATATCCACGTTACTAATATTATAATTTATGCCTGCGCCTAAATCAGCAGTTAAAAAGTCTATGTAAACCACCAGTCAAACCACCTTATAAACTGGTCCAATTTATCAAAGTTATGCGTTGCCCTGTCATTAACAGAGCTTAGCATGTTAGATTGACGTCCTGAGCGTTCGGATAGATTAACAAAGATTTAGCGGTCAGTTTACGCTGTGAGCCTTGCGCTGGTAAATTAATATTAATACTGCACTTTATGGAAGTTTAAAGTATTTTATATCGCAAGTCTTTAGTATTTGAAATAAATGATATTCGTGAACAATTGAGATAATTTAGAGAAATATATAATAATATAATCAAATAATATATGTAGTCCAGTGTATGAAATATTTGGTTATATGTGCTTAATTAATGACCTTGGCAGTTAAATTATGAATTATGATAACAGTAAGACCAAGTTGTGCCAGGTTATTAAAGGTTGTATGACATAATACTGCCGAATTGTGAACCGGATCAATTTAAACAAAATCCTTAGTGTGAGTACTGAACACCTTTGTCTAAGTTCCAACTTTATTTCAGAAAAAATAGTCAAAGATAAAAGTCAGCTGTGTTTGTATTGACAGAACATCTTACAAATGGGGAAATTATTTGGATATAGATATTCAGGTGGGCTAGCGGTGCCCCTGGAAGACTTTATTTGATTTTGAAGGTCAAAGGACAAGGTTATATTTTAAGATTAAATTTCTGCACTAATCAAGAATTTCTGCCTTAAGAAGAGCTTTATCTAAGTTTATTAATTTACTTACGTAAGAGAATATTTCTGTAGCCTGAGTGCTTTAAAGTATCAAGGTGCTTTATGTACTTATATCTCGTATCTTTATTCCTCTCTCATTGTTTGCGTGGGGGCGGATCACGGGCTTCATAATCTTCAGTAAAAATAGGGGGAAATAGTACGTATGACTTGTGTATGAAAATTATTCATAGCAACAGAAGAACATAATGCTTTCAAATGTGTAATCCTAAAATGCGCATATAAAGTGCATTTTCAAGTTCCTGGTTTCTCTAAGTTTAGCTCGTGTGAAAACATTATTTTTAAAAATTCTCGTCTAACTCAGCTTCAGTCCCTGTCTTACTCACTCTTCCCCCAAAGGAGAAGCAGACCACAGTCATGTTTCAAAGGTTTACTGGGTATGGATATCAGATTTATAAACGAAATGAATTTCTTCACCAGAATACAATACACTGACCTATTCTGCTCACTGGCGATAAGGTTTTGATCACATGGCAGCCTATAATTGTTCTTGGAGAATATCTTTGTTTAATACGGTGCCTCGCGCTGGATACCCATGTTGATGACTTCAAAATGAATACTATACTTTATTCACCGCAATGTTCAAATAATAATAATAATAATAATAGTGCAAACACAATATGATAACGGGTATGGACAAGCTTGAGCACTTATCAAAAAATAGTGCAAAATCAAAAGGACTTTTAATTCAACAGACATAACCTCTAAGCGATGGCTTCAGGACTTATCTGATAAAGGTGTGTCACTGTTGTGATGTATTACACTGATGTTTTCTGCAGAGAGGGGGAGAAATCATTGACGCATAGTAGACGTCACATAGAGTACAGTATCGAACTGCATTTTTTCCAACCTGTTGGGATTACTTCCGGTTTTTTGTGCAATAATATTGGGAAATACTCACTTGAACGCCACTACCGTGTCCTTTACGTTCCGTCTATGCTTCAACCCCACAGACCGGCAGTGCCTAATCTTATCATAACCTTTTCTGAGGAAGGGAGCAATAAAAACTATAAAGAATGAACTTGTGCCGAAGATATGATTAAACTGTCTTTACACGTCTGATATATATATATATATATATATATATATATATATATATATATATATATATATATATATATATATATATATATATATACACAGGGTGTCCCATAAGTTTCCATACATATGGTTTTTAACATTGGATTGGTCGGCGTGGTCCTGTGGAGTGGCCTCCCAGATCCCCAGACCTTACCCCACTTGATTTTTACCTTTGGGGGCATTTGAAGGCCATGGTGTATCAGGAAAAGATACAAAACATAAATCATCTCAAGCAACGTATCACCAACGCCAATACAAGTATAACTCCAGCTGTGCTTGAACGTGTTCTTCAGCAGTGGAGAACACGCATTGAAGAGTGTTTTCAACAGAATGGTAGTCATGTAGAGCATATTATATAAATAAAAATGGATTTTCATATAAAAAGGTTTATTTTTCCTATGTATGGAAATTTATGGGACACCCTGTATATATACTCATGTGCGTGCGCGCTACTATGTATGTAAGAATTGTGTAATAATACCAAGTTAAAGAAAAAATATCAAGAACAGAAATATCAAGGAAACATTTTAATTTTGTGAAAAAAAAGAAGTGGATTAATGAGAAGTGAACAATGGTCTTCACATCAATTTGTCAATCAACATAATGTTAATTTAATTTGTTATAATAAACAATAAGTTTTTCATAACCTCAACATTACTATAATCCAAGAAACCTATTATTGGCCATCATGTTTAAATGATACCCAGGTATGTCAATTACAGCCAAAATACATGCTTAGCGATGGTCACGTGCATCAAGGAACCAAACTAATCCTTAAGACCGGACCCGGAACTAGACCTCAATTTTCGTAGTATAACCAAACATTTAGTTGGGTAAAGTTCATTTAGTAGAGGGTTGGCTAGATCAACGGTAGGTTAGGTTGAGTTCGGTGAGAGAGTTTCCGGGCCTAGGATTGACGAAGAGTCACTTCGCCAAACATCTCACTCGTGTTGCATCAGTAGCTCGGGCGTCACACTCTGCAGCGTTATCCGGCACTTCATTCTTACAGACATTGTTGCCGCTTCCATCTTGCCCTTCATTGCCTTACATATGACAACTAGACCATTCACCAGTTTCTAATACACTTGGCATCTTATTAACTCTCGCTGTTTCTGCATACAGTATATGGCACTCGAAATAGGGTTGTCGTGTTACGCCGAAAACAACAGATGTATTGCACAGCCAGAGCACTTGTGAGTTAGTAGGCTAGTGGTTCTTGTTCGTTGTATGGTTCATCTTGGCTCTTGAAATCTTTCTGGCATTCCATCCATTTCTGAGTTTGAAACGTTTGGCCCTGCGTGACTGCTGTTATGTCTCCACCGCCTAGTACTTCAGCCAATCTCCATCACGTTACTCATCACTTGTGTTCTATCTCTGTAGGTAACACTCTTCATTCTTGTCGTTTCGAGAGGATCAACCAACGTGTCATTTTCTTAAAACAGAGATAAATTTTTAAATGACAAATAATGCATCTGGAGAAAAAAATATTATCTTGTACATAATTCAGCCAAGTGAGCGATAATCTAGATATTTTCTTGGATTCAAATAGTTTGTATTTGGTATCAAATACACGTTCTCATTTTCCTACATGCTCTCTATTTCTTGTTGCTTCTTATTCCTAACGTTCACTAATTCGGATGCCTCCTGTAACTGTAGCCCTTTCCTTAAATATTTCTTGACACTCCTTAAATATCTTTTTTTTTGTCCTCATGCTCCATACATATTTAGTTATGCTGTATCATTCATTCTCAAGCATCGTGTTTTCCTGGAATTTCATTCTTTTTGATACAACCTGAACTTCTGCAATATTATAATTTTCTTAAAAACCTTTCTGAATTCGTGTCTGCTTTATGGTCCCGGTATGCCTGGCATTTTTTTTTTAATTTAACGCAAAACTTGCTCTTCAAAAAAGTTCCTTATGATTCTTGCAGTGTCATTCTTCTTGACACCCATCTTACATAATAACTCCTTATTCTTCTTCGGTTTACTCATATTCCCAACACGTTTCTTCCTTTCAGATAACACTTATAAATCTGGCATCATCACACACACACTATGATGCATAAAGTCTCAGTAACTGATATTTCATCTTTCTGCTATACTGTATATAAAAAATGTCACCACAGATTTCTTTTGCTGCTAATGATGTGTATCTTTATTAAACTGAAAATACTGATGATTTTTTTCCAGCACATTCATCTACAAATATGGATTCGTTTAAGTTTCTGCCATTTTTTTTTTCAAATAGAACAGTCACAGCATTTGATAAACTCAATGTCCATGTATTCATTGCACAGAATCCTTTTGCAAATAGTTTATACTTACACTTGACACTTTCGCCATGTCATCGTCATCAGCTGTTTTAAGTATTGTTGACACTATTAATACTATAACACATACATGATATGATATAAACCCAAATACTTATCATCACTGTCTAACATCAATATTACCGTAGGTAAAATAATAAATGTCTCAGGGTCAATTACTTAATGTCGAAATTATCACTACCCTTCAGTCAGTTTAAACGAATATCACCACGTAAGTATTCTGCTGCACTATCACAAAAATATCCTGGACTCGGATTCTCAAAGGTTCGAGCGTTCAAGTTCCCCGGGTAGATAGGAATAAAACTATGTAAATAACCTTAACAGCTGGGGCACCTGACGCAAACAGGCAACAATAATACTAGTGATTGCATCTACTTTAATCGAAACACAGAAATTTTAACACCATTTATCATCTTTTTGTCGTAGGTTCAGTGGGAAAGATTTTATCTCACATACTGTATCCAGTTCCGGGAAGAACTTTAACGTACGAGATAAAATGAGAACGTATCTTACGACAGAGTATCATAAAATTTTCAATGGCACTTAAACCCCTTTTTCTTACCGTTGTGGGTGAACCGTGACAGATACGTTCTCAAAAATCGTCAGGATAGAGAAAACTTTTTACGTACGAACCTTTGGAAATCCGGGCGGTGGTCACCATTTCTACCACCAATATCACGCTCGAGCAGCACCATCATCCACTCATAAAGTTTGAGAGAAACATACACCATTATGACCGCATAAGACTATGACAATGAGTGGGTGAACATAATTCCTCAAAACACTCCTTCCTCTGGTACCGTCAGAAATACCAAATAACACGCAAAACAAGTACCGTTTTGGAAATCTGTGGTACTTATTTTACCCGGTACCTATTTTCCATGGCAACGGCCTTATAATATCATGGTTGGAAAAACATTTGTTTCATATGTCACCATATATCACAATTAACAGAGGAAGTATGATACAAATTATACCAGTTCACCCTGCAATTCCTAGTGTTTACAAGGATTATTTGGTAAAATGAACAACTGCTTACAAAAGAGCATTGTACGTGTATAAGTAACAACTGTTTACAAGAAAACTTTCGAAGAAGTAACTTTACAAGAAAGCATTTGGTGGAAGGAAACTGTTTACAAGACAGCATTTTGTAAAAGGAACAACTGTTTACAAGAAGACATTTGGCAAAAGGAACGACTGTTTACGAGAAAACATTAGGTAGAAGAAACAACTTTTTACAAGAAAACAATAGGAAAAAGGAACAACTGTTCAAAAGAAAGCATTTTCTACAGGAACAACTTCATAAAAGAAAGCAATTAGTAAAATCGACATTTGGTTGAGAGTTCCTAATACTGATCTTCAGCTATGCCTTGAACAAGACACCAATGAAAACAGGAAATACAACTACATGTTTCCACATCAAATTACGTTTAACATCTCCATTACAATTCACTTTAAAGGTAAATTTAGCTCAACGTCTTTTTTCGTCCTTTACTGTACATAAAAAACTAATCTTCAAATAGGATAGAGGTGCTAATCATAATAAAAAATAAGGATTTTATTTACGTCTTTGTCAGTTCTTAGCTTAAACTTTTAAGGATTATTGTACAACCAATATGATCAAATAATTCGAAACATCATCCAACAGAATTTTTTTTAAGAAAAATTACTCTGAAAGATTAATATTTACATCAAACTATATAAACACTGAAAATATAAAAATATATACTCTGATAACATAAATTAGCCTAAACATTTTAATTTCATATTTCTATAAACAGGTTTTAGGATAAGTGAATTTTAAAATGGAGGCTGCATCTACAGGCTTACAAAACAATTATGAACATATGCAGTATATTCCTACCACATTTGTCTATCAATTTTTCATATGCAGTATATAACCATGTTAGTGTGTGTGTGTGTGTGTGTGTGTGTGTGTGTGTGTGTGTGCGTGCGTATTTGTGTGCGCCCCGGGATACAATTTTACAAATAGTACGCGCCCTAACTTTCGCCGTATCTAACATGAACTAGATTAGTTTGATTTATTTGCTCACAACTTTATGGTTATCAATATCAATTCACCTTAATAATATTCAATGTATATAAGATGGACTAATGTATAATTTAACGATGCAGGTTGATTTCTATATCCTTAGAAAAAAATTGACATCTCATAAATGCTTAAGAAATGACCTAATACTATTCGTAGTAATGAAATAACTATCAACAAATAAATTGTAAATATAAATGGCAATTAGCCTGTATATGATTTTGTCGTTTACATATTATTAGAACTAGGCCTCTGATACATAATGAAAAAGCACTGCATTAAAGGTGTCATGAAAGTCCTAACGTATCTTTTTAATTCACAAAATGTATGAGGACTGGTTCATTACATTTTTCAGTAACATTGTCACCATAATATGAAATGACAGTTCCTGTAAAATTTTAATATTTCCAAATATACACATGTAAGTAGAATATTACATATGTAGATGCAAGATACCCATATGTAGGACACAATATGCAAGATAGATGATAGGTATATGTAATTCACACATGAAATTTGTCAAAATCAATAAATTATGAGTTATTATTTTATCTTGCATTTCCAGCACTTTAGCGTTGTCACTGGGGTATGCCTTAAAATAACTGTAAAAAAAATTGCTTTGATAATATATTCCTAAGCTAATAATATCATTGTATTCCTTTTTAATAAAATATCATCCGAAGTTATACAGTACAGTAGTGTGCATGTTACAATATTATTTTACTATGTTGCTTATTTCCTGTAAATGCAGGACGGTGTACAATAAAAATTCTCTGGCGGAATGCAAAAAGGGGCCAGATGTCAAAAAATACCAATTTACACTGGTCCACGAAACCTGGGTTTCGTGGACCAGTGTAAATTGTCATTTTTTGACACTGGGCCCTTTTTGCACTCAACCAGAGAATTACAAAACTGCCGATACAATTTAATTTATAAGTACGATGTGATAATTACTTGAAATTAGAAAAACCACTTAGATATTGACATCAAACAAATCAAATACCTTAAAATATTGAGAAATATATCCAACTTACCGGAACGTTTCACAGATGTAAACAATGACGTCATCAGTTCAGGAACTAAGGGCCATGTCCAGACAAAATGAATAGACAGGAAGCCCGATGAAGCCCAGAAAAGGCATGTCCGTTTATTTTTGTAAATATCATCTAGTACTTGGTAATTTTCAATGGGCGATTGCTTCCCCTTTGACCAAAGAGCATTTTCTACAAGCTATCAAGCCAAATCTAATTACTTTAAAAATGAACCTTAGGAAGCAAACACAGTTATGAATGAAAAATGGGACATATGTTTTACAGTTTAGAATGGAGTGCTCATTTATATTATCAGTTGTTGATTTCAACAGCAGCAGCCATCTTTATTATTTATCGGCGCCTTAAATACATAACATTGAATCTTTATTAATTCTGTATTATTCACAAGGTTCCCTTTAATAATTCACGTTACTCTGATTAATTATAAAGCACAGATAATCAAGTCGTTTCAGTACCAATGCTGAACACCTATAACAGCGCAATATAAAGTATACCCTTGTAATAGTAACTCATACCCTAGGTCTCTATCTTTACCTCCCTAAAATAAAATTTGCTGCAAGTTAAATCTTCACTTGCCTATGCCGACCACTGTAATTATCCTCTGCACTGATCGGCTCGTTAGCCGCTTCAGCGGTCGGTCACGTTTCTTTTACGCACTGTTGGCAAGTACTGGCTCCTGAATATATCGGAACCTGAAAGTACCTCCCCAACGGAGAATCTAACTCAGGTGTCCCGCGTGACAGGCGGGGATACTCATCATTATACTACTCGGTTATGCATATTTATACCTGTTTTTTGTCATATATGCAAAATTCTTTAATCTTACATACAATTCCTTTAAATAGTCCTAATGTTGACCTAAATTTAAATTGCCCCTAACCTGGAAATAAACTAATTAATACTAGATTAGGGTTAGGCTAGATAATGTTAGGTTCGGTTAATTCGCATTTGAGACAAATGTGGTTGTCACTATTGTATTCAATACCCAAAAACACTTGTATAAAGTTTCCAAATACACCAAATGACTATTCCTATCCTCATCCACAGTTACTTATTTGTATGCAGTTTGCTGCAGTCCTCCCATAAAAATGAAACTTTAACTAAAACGCAATGGTTGCTACAGACTGTAGTTCCTGATGACTTAAGAAGATTATAGTGCCCTCCGATCTGAATATTGGGGTATGCCTTGGAATGTAATTTCTGAAGCTGTCTTCCCCATTTGCGCTCTTGTTCACGTCACAACTATTCTATTCACCATAGTAATAAAAAAAACTTTCAAGCAGATTACTATAAAATAAATAAGAAATTCGTAATAGGCCGATCTGCATATTGTCCTATTGCCCAGTCTCGAAAGTAAATAAGCCTTGACGTCAAGTGAAACGCTCAACTGGTATGTACCGTACTCCGTTCCAGTCCAAAACATATTTCTCTCCATCGGGTGACTTTTTTTCAATGTAAATCGGTGACAAATATGGAGCTGCTGACGCATATATATATATATATATATATATATATATATATATATATATATATATATATATATATATATATATATATATATATATATATATATATATATATATATATAAATATATATATATATATATATATATATATATATATATATATATATATATATATATATATATATATATATATATATATATATATATATATATATATATATATATATATATTCTATTCAAGGAAAAATAGTACAGTACACTATAACAAGCCACAAGTCAAGCGCCCATTACACTTATATGCTAGGTTTTTAAGCAAGAAAAAACTAGAATAAAACAGAAGAAAGGAAAAAATAAGAAAATAAATGGAGAAAACATTAATTACTGTATTCAGTATTGTCCATGTACGGAACTCTATATTAATTTTTATATTGGGAAATCTTTCGATTTCAATTAAAAAAAATCAATTACAATTACACAAAGTGGGCAGGGCTTTGAAGTAGAAGGAAATTGTGGAGTAAACACACGTAAACCAAACCTAACAAAACATTACGATTACCAAAAAAAATTTAAACGTGTAATATTTAGGGACACGTATCCGGGTTAGGGGCGAGCTAGAAAAATTTTCAACAGAAGAAAAGTTCTTCAGTTTATCAAGAACATCCCAAAAGTAGTAGACGAAAAAAATTGCCCTCAAAATATAATCAAGTACTTAACCCCACTTATCAGCTTACTAGCCATTTGGGAGGTTTATTCAGTGTTAGTACCGGAGGAAAACGGGACGGAAACCTATGGTGTTTGGTAGGGTCACCCTTCTCAAGTGACATCAACACTTCTGCTGATTGCCTGGGTAAGAAATAAGCAATGTATATCCCCACGAACTTGTACTCTCTTAAGTGAAATAAAAAGTAAAATAAGTTCGAAAACTGATAGGTATGCTAAAGTACAGCACAGTACAGGGTATTCTTATTAATATTTAGTTTAGCTCTATCTTCCAATATAATAATCAATACAGTATAGAGTTACATACATAGACATTACCAAATATTAACCTATAAAAAAAGATTAAAAATATTTAAAAAGTAAATTACAGAAGAAAATGGGGGAAATGAAGAAAAAAAAAGAAAATCAAAGGGCAAGAGAAAAATATTAAGAAATGAGAAAATTAAAGAAAAAAATGAAGGAAAAAGTTTTAAAAATAAAATAAAATGGGAAAAGAAAAAAAGGTACACATACAGGAAAACAGAAACTGTAAGAAAAGAAAGGCAAAAGACTAAATGAAATTACATAAAAAGAAGGAAGAAATCGTGAAGGCACAGCCAAAATTCTGATTGGAAGCATCTCGTGCGTTGTCATCAAATGGACGAACTCAAATACTAACAATTAAGTTATCAGCTAAGAGTACTGTATAGATGTGTAGTGATAGATCTTATATTTATGATAGACGAATGACAGTACAGTACTGTATATATATACGGTATCATAACAGGAGATGAGTCTGTACTGTGATACTGTTTATGAATTATAGGTGTAATTAATGTTAGCAGAATAACAAGAGTGCATGAATGTAAAAATTATAATACTGTACATATACTCGGATTTGAGTGATACTTTATATAAGTGGCAGACATAATCATTGTAAAAGTATTCATTAAAGGCGCGTGTGTGTGTGTGTGTGTGTGAGACATGAAATTCATGTCAACGAGATATTTTCAGAGTATTGTACTGTATTGACAAAATTAAGTGAAGGCCTGTATACCACCTGGTTGATTCATAATTACATAAAAACGGTAGTGTACTTTGCTCTTCCCTTTCCATTTTAGCTTTATATGAACAAATTGATATTCATCTTCTTACACAATCTCAGTATCCCTAATCCACATAAACATCATTTCACCCACAAACCATGTCTGCTTCCCTCATTATTTTCGACTTTCCTATACATCAGGTTGAAAGGGTTTGATTAGTTTAGGATAGGACAGCTTGGTTGAGATTTGAAGGATGGATAAGTTAACTGCTTAGGTTACCATACAATACTTTAGGTTAGGTTAGGTTAAGTGGCTTTGTATAGCTTATTAGGCTTGGCAATGTTAATTTAGGAGCGGTTAGGTTTGGCTTGGATAAGATAATTTAGGAAATGTTCAGTTAGGCTTGGACAAGGTAATTTAGGAAGTTAGGTTATACATTCAGGTTGTCTCTCCAGTTTGTTTCTCTATGCATGGTTATATTTTGTCACTATCTTCACTAACCTACCATTCACCAGACACACCATGTTATCAAGACGCTATCTCTGTATTCTAAAAATCCATGGACTTTTAGAAGAATTTCTTGCCACCCAATGAAATTTATCATTCATTCCCAATTATTTCAATGTCAGTCACAGGCATACATCAGTCCCATCATGCCACACCTTCTCTGCACATTACAAGTTCCCTTTATTTGAATATCATAATTATTTAAATCTTTCATTCCTTGTGCTTTTTGACTATGTAACTCCCTTTCCTCTCACATTCTTCCATCATCTACAGCTCTAATATATAGGACACAAACTCATCTCTTCCAACAAGTAAATATGCGCGTAGTTTCATCTTATCCAACATGTACTAGGCAAGACTAATTTGAATATGAATCACTTTGTCAGTATCATTGCCCATCAGAGTACTGTACACTGACCATGTATCTCCCCTTGTCCATCATTGTATTAAAACACAAAAAGAAAATTCCATCTTTTTCATGGTTTTAGTCTTTCCTAACATTTATGGTGCCTGTAATATAAATGCTATTCATTTACACTTTTCATGAATTTTCACTTATCTGTTTCCCACAGTACTGTCTTGCAAATTCGATCTACTATCTGTCAACTGCATCAAACAACCATCTATTATATCTATCTTATTTCATCTCCAACTACTGTATTTGCCATCTCTTATCCGTCTATTGTCAATGTCTACAATTTCTATTGACTACTTTACTTCCTTCCCTATCTTTATCAACCATCTCTATTTTGGATGCTACATTATCATCAGGTTTCATCAACGTGAGAATTCACCGGCCCCATCCACAGACATGCGACTGCGAATCTCCATCCACTAACAAATGATACAAGTTTTGGAGTTTCACAATGTAATGTGACTATCACCATAGTGAAACATTCATCATCAATCTTCCAAAGAGAAACAAGAAATATAGGTAGTAGGTATTGGAGGGTTTCTCCCTACAAACGCTGTTTGTCGCTGAGTAACCGACCCCCAATTCCCAGTGTATGCCTGGTGGTCTAGGTCAACCAGCGCCGCCATACATCACAGAGCCGGGGCCAACTACAAGCCACGCCTACCCCCGCTATTTAAGACCTGACCTCGTGGTGACCTGCCTCTTTCTACCTACACCAACCAGCTAGCAACACCTCCTCCGCGCTGCCTGGCGGCCTGGCTCCTCCTCCGCCTGCCTGGCGGTCCTTCCCGCTGGCGAGCATGGCAACCCACAAGCTGGTCCTCCTCTGAGCATCCTCACCAACCAGCTCTCTCTACATCACGCTTGTAACCATGCTGCCTTCCCAGCACCAAGCTGCATTGTACATCCAATACAACATGTATAAAGAGAGCACATTGTGAGTTTCCTTTCTCCAACCCATCCTGAGTGTGAACCAAACATCCTGAACCCCACAGTATCAATTGCTCTTGCTATAACTTATGCATATAGAGTAGGGGCAGGAAGGGAGAAAACAAGAATGGCAGATGAAAGGTAAAAGTGGATCATATTAAAGGCAATGCAGACGTACTGTATGAAAGATAATGAAAGGCTGATGACGGAATCTTTCTCATAAATTTGTTTAAGAAATTGAATAGCCATGAAATGTTCAAAGAATATGAAATGTTGACATCCTTCACATTGCCCAAAATGAGATGATGATAAATGGATCATTCTTGTTTTCTGTGAGACCTCTGTACAGTATATCAGTTTCACCTTCAGCTGTTGATAGTCAGTGAGGCAGAGATAAGGAAACACTAAAGGATTAGCTGAATTATATCAAAATGAAAGGAGAGTCCTAGTGCATATGTGTTACCTCTTGATTCCAGATAAAGTACACTGCATCACAATGGGACAGTGCTTGACAGTGAAAAAAAGAATTTGAATACCTTTGGCAACTGTAATACTGTACTGCATTTAATTTTTACTAATGATGAACAACCAGTAATTTAAGTACTTCTGATTGTGTGATGCATTGTGGTACCAATAAGATGTATTCTGTATATTGTATCACTTAAATCAGAGAAATTATCAGGAATCATCCTGTACAGTATTATATAACATTGCAAAGGTGCAGAATTTTTTTTTTCTGTACAGTACCTCTCTTAAATTTCAATTGTTGATGAATAATGTATGTACAGTACAGTACTAACCATGTACTGTAAATATTACATTATTAACACAAAAACAAATTCATTGGTTAAAGAAAAATAAGAAATTCAGTTGATTAATGATAAAAACACAAAACCCATATTTCATGAATAAATACTGTATATGAACTTATTAATGTCAATCTATGTTAAAAAATTATTTGTGCACTACCTCTATAAATTGACACAATGAAATTAGTGTAATTTACATTCATATAGGAACACAAATACATGGAGATGTCAATCTGCATACCTATGCACAAACTTAATCTACTTTCAGTAAATTAAGATTTGAACATCGATAATAATTTAGTACTGTATTATTATCTCGGTAATTAAAAGTAAAGGTTTTGTGCGGAATATCTCCTGTTCTTTAACTGTAATAAACATAAGGAAGTCATTGCAAATGCACATCGCTATACCTGAATGAGTTTTCAATTACAGTACTGTACAGTACAATACTGTACTTGTACAGTATATGCTCGCACATACATTAAATTACTGCTTTCAATACCTTTTTTATTTCATAAAAATAAAGCCATTTAAACAAACTGGACTGTGAGTGTAAAACAGACTGAGTATTACAGTACTATGGCTGTACGAGCTTAAACGTGGTACCTCGTCCCAAGTAAAAACTGGAATACAAAAGGAAAAATTTCCACCTCACATAACCTCCCCGACTCCCAGCGATAAGTACTAAATGATAAATAAAAAATTAATTATAATTATATGAAATAAACAATAATTCCAACATAGTTTGTCAGATTATGTTTCTCACTGAAAAGGTACTATTTACTGTATATGAACTAATATTTCACAGAACATACATGTAACAAATTTATTATTATTTTCAAAGTACTGTAAAGATACTATATAAAACTAATCCTACATACAATAAAACAAAATATGACAGAATTACAGGTATGCCTCTACAAAAAATTTTTAAGTCTCATGCAAAATTTTAAATTCCGAAATACTATGACATCAATTCTTACAAAATGCTTATATTTAAGTTATCTAAAAGATATTTTCATTTGATTTTGAAATATGGGCACCTTATGTGGCTCAAAACAAAGTGTTCTACAGATGGTTAAACCTGAGAAATGCATATCTCAAAGCGCTCAAACACTGTAATGTTCTTCAGAAAATTTTTTAGCCTGGGTACCATAAACCTAGTGCAAAACCATCATCATTTACAAATGGTAAAATATGAGTCAATCACAAACTATTACACTTACAACGTGTACAGTTCATCTCCAGGTACAGTACTGTACTTGAAAATATTTGTGACAAGTTACACAAACTTTCCACGAAACCTGAAGGATTTCCAAGTGCATACCCAATACCTATATATTATTCAAAAGAATCTCTTAAGTTTCCTTATAGTACATCAAAATTTACAATGTGTTAACAAAAAGTTAAGGATGAAAACTTCTGCTAAATGGATAATTATGTAAAAGTGAATACAGTATATGTCCAAAAGAAATACTTGCATCAGTTTAATTTACAGTAGTACAATATTATTGTACAGTAGTAGTATTTTCTGCAACCTGTACATCAACTTCTTCAATATTCTCTAACACTGCAAATAAACTTTCAAGAGTCATCACACTCCTACAATCCCCAACAACGTATTCCTCAAACTCAAAGTGAAAACAATAAGACTTATCACTCACACCACCACGGTGTAGCCAGTTGCCTGAGTGTCCAATTTCCTCATTGCTCTCTCATGTAACTAAGTGGAATACTTATACTTGTATTTAAATAAAGAAAATTATTATATACTCTTAAATTTCATATTTAGAATGCTTGAATCTTTCATAAATACATTATTTCACAAAGTAGAATTTCAGTTGACATGTACTTTACTGTACTGTACTGTCTGTAAATAAAAATTGCTATTAGGAAAAATAAATGGCTTTCATTTACCAGCACTCAATGGTTGAACACCCACATCAATAGCAATGGTTATGGGTTCAATTCCCCAAACAGAGAAAAGAATTGGGTTCCCTCCTTGTACACTAAGTTTTGTGAACTTCCTAAAAAAAATGACATACCTGTACTGTACTCACGAACTATTGGGTACACCTGCCAATGGTAAAGCACCCCTCCATTGAAATATTATCTTGTCAAGGATGGAGTAACCCACTACAGCATTGTACTTGTAATTGGTGGTGAAACACCCCTTCAATAACCTAACATCCTGCAAAGGGGTTTGAGTAGCCCATTATCTGCTGAATGATGGTAGCCTAGCATCCTGATAATGATGATGAAAATCACCTTGCATTATACTGTACTGTAACTGGAAAAGCTAGAAATAAAAAATCCTCTATCATTTCTAAGCATCAAGAGTAAAATTCCCCAGCAAAATGAAAAATATATATACACAATAACATGATTCACATTTACCACTGCACATCACCTTGAAATTTTCAAATATATAGAGAATAGCCCATGAATTGTTCCCTTTTAAATTTTAATCTACTAAACAAAACCTTATTAGCAAGTCATACTGAGTTTAATATGGGTGAAATAGTAACAGATTATTTGCTCTGATAGCAAATGTGCAATGGATGCTAAACTGTCTACATCTTGATCATGACCAAACTTGCAAAATTTGCCTTTGACTTTTGTAATACAGTACTGACAACCAGGCATTCATTCTAAAGACACATCCATGCCTGTGATGCCTGGTTAGAACTTACTGTGTAATAAAGGGATTTGGGTACTATTAAAGTTTGTCCTCTGTGATCCTGGATTTTGAAGCAAGTTTATGTTTGTTGTTCATATTAAATGATGAGTGCAATGAGTACAAATTTGAATGAAATTTGATGCAAAATTTAAGGAGCAAACATAAACAGTTAATACTAAGACAGCACCTCAACACAGTATACCTTGTTGATTGCATAAAATTTGATTATTGCATCAGTTCCCCTATTGTGCTAAGATTTAAGAAAATCTGTTTCCTAATTTTTATAGAAACCATTACTCCTTTAATCAATCATCTCAATGAGAAAATGAATGGTATTTTGCTCTCCCACCCCATTGCCTGGATTCAATCCTAGGCAAAATAAGGAAGAGGGTTTTTTTTTTTTTCAGTGATGACAATACCCAAGATAGTTAACTCATCTGACTGATTGAAAGTGAATGACTCTATAGGCTCCTCGTTGCTGGCTCATAGCAGCATACTGTATACCAAACTTGTGGACTGCAAGTGTCCAGGAACTGAACCACCATCCTTTAGGACAGGAGGGTACAGTAGTGCAATATCAACTCAGCCACCCCACAAATTATAGGAAAACACAAGAAATCTAGTCTCTCCCCCTCCAAGAAAGTTAATGCTGGACTTTGACAAATTATGTGAAACAGATCTCCATATCTGACTTTCTAAGAAAAGTACAAATTCTTTGGGGGATATCATTCTCTGCTTGGCTCCAACACAAAGTCATACAGTACTAAGCATAGCTATTTCACACACACTTTTGAATTAAGCTTCTGAAACTTTCAGTGAATTAAAACTTATTAACTTTTATATGTTTGAGACAACCATGGAGATGAAAAATAAAGTAAATATTTAATACGAGACGCCAATGGCAACTGCTGATGGAGGGCATAAATATGATGAGGGCTTGTACTGGCACTGAACACCGCACTCAAATCAATGAGTTTTGTTTTCCTAAAAATGATTGGTTAAGATCAAAGCAAGCCATTCACATAATGAGCTTCATACCCACAACATCATCTTCAGAATGGTAGAAACAGAAGAGACAACTTAGGAAATCACATTTATCAGCCCTTGATTACTGCAGTAAATGCCTTATTATCCTTCAAATCGTACAGGTTCAAACCTGGGGTAAACCCCTTGTCGAAATGGAGCGACTAATCTGGCGAATTAATAATACCTTCCCGCACTACCGAATAACTAAAAAGCCCTGAAGGGAGCTGAGAAAACACAACAATTATTTAAGGGCTGTGATTCCATGATTAATCTTAGGGCAGCTGATTTCACATGTCAAAGTATGTAGGAATGTAAAGTAACTGGGTCACCATTTTTATATTCACTAAAAAACCGGGATTTCTGGATCAATGTTCCATCCAACTCAGTAAAGCTAGATAGAGAGATACAGTACAAACTCACCAGATAGTTACCCCTACCACATGGCCCTTCAGCACTTTACTTGGTAATCGTAAATTAATGAGGGTAGAAATAACAGTGGCCCACGGTGTAGTGACTCACCTTATCGTGGAAAGGTTTCGCTTTTACCTAAAAATGTCCTGAAACCGAGTCATGTTCAAAAAGCCGCAGGATGATGACCGATATCTTGAAAAATAAATTGTGGGATATGTCAGGAAGACTCTTTATCCTCTGATGTAAAAAATGTCACAATTCAAAGATTCTATCATCTAAAACAAACCTAACACAAAGGAAAATCTCCCCACCCAAATATATATATATATATATATATATATATATATATATATATATATATATATATATATATATATAATAATAATAATACTAATAATAATAATAATAATAATAATAATAATAATAATAATAATAATAATAATAATAATAATAATAATAATAATAATAATAATAATAATAATAATACACACACAAATAATAATAATAAATAAATAAATAATGCTGTTTGTTAACAATGCTCAAAACAATAAAAATATTTCCATTTCACACATTTCACTGACACTATACATACTTATAAATCCAAACAAGTTGTAAACTGAGTAAATGGATGAGGACCTAATTTTTTTTCATTAACCTAGCTGAAAGCTGATGACTGCAGTAATCCCCCGAAATGTTCCTTAATTATTGTAGTAGAGTATTTGATAAGTAATGGGAACGAAAAATCAGCATCCAACCAAAGAAAATATTCACCAACATGGGATCCCAAGTATTGGTGCTGCAAAAACTGGAGTTGGCAACTGTACAACACTACATACCTATATTAACTGTATAATTTTACAGATAATCCATAAAAATTATTCCATATCTAACTTTAACTTTATTCATCCCCCCACAATATGCATAGCAGTGATGAAAAACAAAGTTCTGATGTTGAAATACATCCTTAAAAGTTTCTAGGAAAAAAGATGCTAATAAGTTTACTAAAATCCAAACCACTACCATACAAGTTATCAATAAAGAGTAAGCAGTTTTTCTTATGAAGCCTGGAGATGTGAACCATATGAAGAAATTGTGAGCAAGAAACCCCTTCAATGAATGCAACTTAAAAATGGAGCTCATAATACCTTGGACATCATTCCATCTGAGAGAATTAAGTAATATTCTTTTTCCAACTGTCATTAGGAGCTGCAACATTAATCCTGTGCACTTGCTCAAGGTTTGAGATCCTCTGTTGAAAAGAAATATTCAACTTTTTGAGGAAACAAAAATAGGCCTGAGTCACCTATAGTAAATTAAGACTCATATTAGATCACCAAACTTTCTGAAGATCATCAAGTTCAAAAAGGCAGCTCACCTCAACAGCAACACGTGTTAGGTCCCTGAGGACCTATAATACTGTATTGATACTGTACTATGGTTTCAAAGAAACTGCGTGAACTCCATCCTCTCCAGACAATTTACTAAAAAAGCGAGATTAAAATAAAAGCACCTCCTTAAACATAAGCATCGTTAGTTTGACTGTCAAGACTTCAAACTTGCCAAGAATGGTAAGTGTTATCAAGTTTTGTACACTGCCCAAGAGTACGGTAATATCCTAAACTTCAAGAGTAGCAGGACGTTAGAAAATCTGGATATAGCGACATCAAAAACTTAAGCAACAGTGGCATGGCAGCGGCAGCAAAGCAAACTGGTGTACTACTTTCTGGGTCCTTATCAAGGATGTATTGAACTATTCAGGGAAATTGTTTGGCAAAAAAGCAGAAATGACTTCTCAAAAGGATTATATATGGAGAAGGTCACAGTTTTGTCACATACTTCCATGGTTCAGTCTAATTTACTCCTTCCTATTACTCCGCATAGCAAAACAGACCAAACACTGAACTGTCAAAGGACCTCAAGTCAGGCCTTTTTATTATCAGGTTATTAATTTCAACAGATAACCTACAGTGTCCAATTACATCTACTTACAGAGGTTAATCCACATTTTCAACCTTAATGCGGGATGTCTGCCATCTTTGTTATCAACTAGCAGTTTTATGTTTGGTACGGTTATAACCAAGATTAAGGAAATATACACATCAAACATCAGAAAACAAACATAAGACTACTTTACCAAAAAGCAAAAATAACCTGCAAAACCTTTCTTAACTAAATATACAATATGAATATTCAAAAATCTTCTTAAAACCAAAACTAAAAACACTCCCATATTAGAATAACTGTTATATCCCAAAAAAAGATCCATTTGAAACCTAAGACATAAACAGCAAATATGAAACTATCACACAGCAAAACCCAGAACATTCCCCGTGACGAACATACTCATCTATGCAGACCAGAAGAAGAACAACCTAAAATTCCCAGTCTCCACAAAGTTTATACGACCACTGGATTTATTCTTTACAATCATGAAACCCACCATCACACATAATACCAAACACAACACAGATCCAAAAATAGACTCAATAATAATTAATCACAAACAGTCAGTAACAAAGAATCATATCAAGGTCATGTTCTAATGAAAGAAACAAAGAACTTATTCACACAGGACAGACTAGAAAAGATGTTATCCACTATTTGTTATGCTCATATTCTCCCAGGGTGCTAAATTCAAGGGCCCGAACCAGCTCAGTGCTTGTCCGTCAGGCAACAATGTTCGAGAGTGGAACTCAGACTTCAGTGAGAATGAGGGAAAAGGCAGATAATAATGCTTGGGAACCAAGAGCAACACCATCAATAGACAAAGAAGCCACTGTTGATAAAAGTTTAACCCCATGATGCATTCTGATCCACCACGTCATAAAAACAAGGCACACACCAACAACAGACATCCCTATCTTCACAAGTAAGCCCCATGAAATTTCCAAATCACCAATCCTCTAAATTAATTATCCCTTAATTGAAAAAAGCACAACAAACACAATAATTTCCGGCCAAATATACTATGTACGGACATAAAAAAGCTCCTGCCCCTGATGTTAAAACCTTCCTAAAGGTGTTAGAATACACCATTCAGCATTTATCAGAATCAACTTGGTTGCCAAGAGATTACAAGTTTAACCCAAGACAAACTCGACAAAACTTTAATGTATCCAAAATTTAGACTGGTTACTGAGCAAAACCGTCTCATAAGACAACCGAGTTAAGTTAGCCCCACACACTGAGAACATGGTGGCCTCAAATTCAGTCAATACCAAATTTTAAGATATAACCGCAATAAGTTGTAAACAAATGTAAATCTCACCCAATACAAAAACAAAATCACTGCATGCTTGAGCCTTAATAAACCTCAAAAGTGTTAAAAGCAGAAAAATGCACTTAGGTCTCTCAACAGAGATGATTTGAAAACCACACATGTTAAACCAAAGATATAGCAAGGTGTAAAGGTATAACCCTGAATCAACAAACTTGGATCACTGAGAAGCAAAGGTAAAGGGTGCATACCAGACATGATATCAGTACTCATTTAGTCT
>NW_024732440.1:2358779-2488779 GCF_018991925.1 Homarus americanus | reverse complement strand
TTGAGCTATTACAGATCTAAGCAATGGGCTCAATCATAAAATTTGACTTTGTCATTAAGCCACACAGGCAGGTGGTGCCTTTTGGATAAAATATGTTAAAGATTTAATTAAATTCCACTTTCTTTCCAAAATCTTGTGCCAATTAGTTATAAAAAAAAGTCAATTTTTATATTCAGCCTATTGAATGACTACCAGTAAACCCTATATTTTTTGGTTCTAATCACATCAGACAAACTTGTCACATGACACAATCAGTGAACATGAGCAATTATGACAACTACCATCAGGCTCTTTGATACACCAAATTCTTCTGACATTTTGGCATAGCATATTATGGATCATCCTTCTCATATTCCCAGATCAAGTCACAGTGAAGATGGTGAATGAATCCACCAAAATAATTTTCATAATGGAGCAAAGCACTAAATAAAAATAAAAAATAAACAAAATAATATTGCATGGAATATTAAAGTCTTCCTAACTAACACTCATACAAATGGTAAAATTACCTGCAATACCTCATGGGGCAAAAAATACTATTCAGACTTTAACAAAATATAGCTATTTGCCTAAGTGTAACTTATTCAATTCCACATAAGTAAATTGTCATTCAGAAATGGCAAGTTCACAAAGTAATTGCAATTTCCTCCTGGTTGTCATCACCTATAAGTACTATCTCCTACTTTACAACAATAAATTTAAATTAGCATAAATGTAACACATTCTTTACTGATACAAAACTTGACACAGTTCTCAAATGTATTATAAAAAACTATTTGAAATAACCTATCAGCTACTCAATAAATTGGCACATACCATAGTGCCATAAAAATGCACTGATTTGAATACCATCATAATGAAAGGAAATCTTACACAGTAAAACATCAATTTCAACTGACTTGGAACTTTTTTCATTTCTGAAAAAAAAAAAAAAAAAAAATTAATTTATCAATAAAAAAGTTTAACAACTTCGTTAGTCTCCTACATTAACTCCCACTGACCCAGACTAACGTAGCCCTACCATTGAGACTTAAGAGCCATCACTGAATAATAGTCACCATCATGCCACTCAGTCCTCAGCTGCATCTCAAACAATATACCTCACAGCATTTTTGCTTCTTTTTTTTTTTTTTTTTTTTAGTTTTTGTCTCAGTCATATGAACACATCCTCACCACTTCCTGACAAATTATCTGCTAAGACAAGAAAGCAACACCTTTTTCTCTCTCACAATACTAATATTTGGTTCATCAGTTTCATATCTCAATAGAAGAGAGAGGGTATTATTTTTTCACAACAGAAAACATTGCGATCATACATTCCATGGTGGTGGCATGGAAATTACTGGAAAGACTTTCATCACAAATATGACTCATTTCAGTTATAGTGTTCCTTACATTCCACATTCAGAGTACTGTATTAAAGAAAAAAAAAGAAAAAAAGAAAAAGAACACCAGTTTAGGTATGAACGACCAATGAGTTTATGGCTAGTTCTGACATTCTATCACACCACCAAAGAAGTTCTCTAGTTCTGATATTTTGGACAACAATTTACAGTAGTTCTAAGAAAAAGATAACAGTGATCTCGTGTTCAGATAACATAACTACATTCTTGGAATTGAAACCTTGATAAATAAATCCTGGGATGTCCTTTAATAGCTTGTTTATGCCCTGACATCACTTCCATTGGATGAATTATTATTAGGGTATATATGTCATGCTTCCCCCAAACATGTAGAATGTGGACTTTGCCATTTCAAGACCAATGAGACTAGAAACCCATACTAGACAGTACTACCTCTGTTATCCAGTAGCTACATATTGTTATTCTTTATCAACAATGTACTGTAATACTGTACAGTACACATATTCAGTATATTCTGAAGAGTGAATTTCATGATAGATTTCCACACACTTTTGCATACTTAAATTTTATATATATAGTGTGTGTACACAATGTTGCAAGTACATTACATATGTCTGCATGTAAATGTGTTGTGTGTGTGTGTGTGTGTGTGTGTGTGTGTCTGTGTGTGTCCAACACGCACAAACATGCAAATACTGTACACAATAAAATGCATATATGAACACACTGAGGCAGGAAGTGTAAATGGAACGCATCTTGATGTTTTACATATGTGAAAGTAATCAATGCATGGCCTGGATAACAAAAGAAAAGAGGTTTGGGTTTAACAAAACAACTTTGAGAAAAACATGACATCATTAGGAAGAGTTTCCTCTGCTCTAGTATTAGTAATATCTATACTGTATAACATGGAGAAAAGTAATTACCAAAAAAACTCTCTTGGTTCAAATACTGATGAGAAAAAATCCCAATTTCTAAAACACAAGGAAATATCTTCCACCCTAATAATGAAAAAAAATCATAATCCTTGCATTTATGTTTCACTACCATAAGCCCCATGGGATACATGCCAATACACTCAAGAAAGCCGGCAGATAGAATATATATATATTTATATATATATATATATTTATAAACTGATGTCCACAGAACAAGGAACATTTCACAAGTCCTTCCCAAGGTACATATCATATACTGTGTCTAATACAGTAGGCTGTAAGCTATGGTTCTTAGCCTTAAAAAAGGTGGGGGGGGGGATGCTTTTTTTGCAGCACTTCATTTCAAACGATCAAAACAATTCATGAATTTATACGGTATACTTAGTTCAACAGAGGAAAAGTTGACCTTTGTGATGGGGCATCACAAGGAACACTGAGACTATAATATAGTTTCTTGTGTCAGTCAAGCTATGCACTGGCTTGACAGACAATTATAATAGGAAAATTGTGAGGGGCTAAATAATCTTTGGAAATTGTGTATAAAGAATCTAGTTTTTTTTCTTCTTTTTTTATGAGAAGGGCAAGAAGAGTTACCATAATTCTGGAATAGCTATACCATAATCCCAGATATGGTCAGAATAATGACAACACGCTACAGAGTATTGATCTCAACTCTAACATGAAAAAAGAAAATTGGTAATTATCATTAATTTTCAAAATTCATAGGTACTGGCACCCTCATTTAATGACGTTTCGCTTTATCAATTTGGAAGCTACCTTTACTACCTTTTTACTTGTTTGCAGTTAAGAGTAAGGCATTCCCATTGTCTAATAAAAATAATATGGCTGTAGCATTTCAAAATACAAAAGCCACAATGAATCCTGCAGGAGTCAGTCACCTCTTGACCTACAGAATCATGCAGCACAAAGAAAAAACTCCCATCAAGAGTCCAGAGGCTATAAGTTTCTAGCTATGGGCAACTCCACTTCCGGACTGAGTGGTTCCTGTTAGAAATTGAACCCTCCTTGAGGAGGTGCACCCGCCTCAGGATTGAACTGGAATTGGTGTCCTGATTCATCAACTGAGGGAGCCACCTTTGAGTCTTCTTCTTCTCCTCCAAAGTAGTGTTCAATGATTTCAAAGGCCTTTTGGTATATCTCCAAATTTTCATGGCTTTGAAGGAACTCAATCTTATCTAGACCTGTGAAAAAAAAGTGATGAAAGGATAATTTCCAACAAAAGCAGTCTACATTATATATATATATATATATATATATATATATATATATATATATATATATATATATATATATATATATATATATATATATATATATATATATATATCACCCAATTTGCATCTTTAAGTGTCAAAACCTTTAATAATAATAAAAAAACAATCTTCATGTGAAAAACAATAAAAAAAATACAAAATGATCTGCAAGAAACTTCACTTGATGAAAATTTGGGAAGCAACTTCAAAATGTTTTGAGAACCTGGTGTTTAGTCAATATTTTTTCTAATCAAGGTTCTTTCTTTGGCTATTTACTGACCACATTTAAAGGCATATGGGTGTACGGTACTGTATATACAAGTAAATAATCAAACAAATTTTTCTACACTTATACACACAGCTATGTAAACCATTTCTACATGAAAGACCATTATTACTAGACATACCATAACATTCTTCTACCAGCACAGCATATGGATTAACACCAAATGTAGTCTTGGCTTCTTGTTCACCAAGCTGGAGTATGTTCTGGATGCCATTCAGAGCCACCTGGACTATTTTGGCATCCATCACAGTCAACAGGTCACATAGTGGAGATATGCAGCCCTAAAGAATAAGAATTATTTTATTATTATCATTTTTTATGAGAATGGGATAGAATGTCCTTCTTTGATAAAAAATTAATAAAATAGATACCGGGTAATAAATTTTGACACTCATACATCTTGACAGTGGTTATTTAAAAAAAACAATACTTAGCTTTCGTTATTTTGCAGTACAGTGCCCAATATTACTCCCTTTTTTTTTATTGTGTGGTCAAACTCCTTTATTTCATGGTGTAAGCTCATATAATTGAAGAATTTCTTTGTTTGTTTGTTGCTTGGGCTAAGTTTTTTTTATTTTAATTTTTATGGGGATTAGCTCACCCGAACACATGTCACCGACCCACATCGGGGCCTGAGGGGTGGAAAAAATAAAAATAAAATAATAATAATAATAAATTGTACCATAAATAAATACAAAATGGAAAAAATAAAAGATAAAAAGTGAGAAACAATATATACGTTGTGTTGTCATAGTTAGAGAAACAATTGAGACCCTGCAATTCTGTAAATGAGGCAGAAACTAAGTTAGATCAGCAACCTGGGATTTGGTCAATATTTTTGTGATGCCATATGGCAGCAGGGTCCGCCATTAAACACATCACCCACCTCTCGTTTTACGCGAGGGTTACGTTTTTGAAAACCACCGCTTAATTCAAAAATGCATACATTAAACATAATTTTCCCATAAGAATACATGTACAGTATACGGTACAGGTTAGGGGAACCATCATATGCTGCACAGGGTACGAACAGTGCTCTCACCCAAGCACGCAGCCAACCTCCAACGGGTCATCACATTTAATTTCATGCCCATTGCGATTGTTTTTCGTACCTTTTTAGCTATAGGCGCCCAAGAGGAGGCAGATGGACTTTTCCATACATGCTCAATGGGAAAAACAGCGTTTAACACTAAAAAAGTACGTGATAAACACACAATGCAAATGAAAGCACAGAGTAAAAGTAGTGCTGGAGTGAAATGAGAAAGTGATACGCGGGAAGCTTGCTGGACGTCGTCACAGTTGTTGTACAGAATACTTCACTATCATCATTATCTTCATCATTAGTAGTAATAATCTTTATTACATTATTATAATAATTATTATTATTAATAATAATAATATTAAAATTGTTGATGTTGATATGACTGACTTTATAGAAATAACTTATGAGCACCTCACAAGGAATCACCCGCGTCTCCACAGCCAGGCGAATACGCGCGACAAATTTAAACTGTCTTGAGCGCGTTATTTAAAAAATTGGTGCGTGTAAATTAGCTTTTGGTATTAATTGAACAATCGTGTTATTCCAAAAATGATTCAATCAAACACCAGTAAAATGCGAGTTACCTGTACTTCCAATATCTTCCCAAGCAGTAGTACCTCCCTGGTAGTTTTGTAGAGGACATGAAGAAAGCTGGCTGTGTTTACAGTGTACAGTAGTACTGTACAGGGTACAGGTATTGTGTATAGTGACAGACTACAGTATTTAACACTCTCGGGATCATACATGCATAAGTGGCATTTTGATTTAATGTAAATGAAACTTTTGCCTCGCGATCAGACACGCCAGTACTGTATGGCCTTTTTTTTTCTCTGTAAAAGTTTCTGGTCCAATTACTTCAAATTTTAATGCCACTCTCTTGTGTGGAACCAAGTCTTAAGGCTAGGCAGCAATCCGTCTATGTGCAGTGGACCATGCGGTACCAGACAACAAATGCCAGTAATACTTCTGCCTCAGTAAGCAGTGAATGTCTCGGTCCCTGGCGCAATTTAAAAATGGCCACCAAGGCATTTACACTGCTATCTCATTATATTTATCTCATACACCCTCAATATTTATTCTTATGAAGTGATAAAGTGATGTGTATTGAAATATTTATACTTGTAATAAAATACTGTAGTGAAATATTTGTGAATTTAAGAGATGTTGGTGAAACGGCTACTCACAATACAGTCCCATTTACCACACACAAGCACGTCATAATATATAGGCCTAGCTTGGAATAATAATCAGTAATAATGAAATGTAGTACATTAGAGGCATGCATATCAGTATGGTGAATTATAACGAATACATTGTGCTTATTTGATATGTGATTCGTAACACCATTGCAATGTGGTGCATATGCCAAGGCCTACCTCGTCTGAGTGGTAAGTGGTAATATTATTGCTAAAATTTCAGATTTTGGCAGAAACTTCTAACTGGTCTATTTCTCTTCCACCACTTTTTATTTTTTATTCTGTAACTGTTACTCTTTACATTATCTTTTTTTTCTGATTACACCATCGTCTGCTTCATGGTTTAGTCTTTCTTGCCATGTGCATTTTATACTGACTGATGCAATGATGTGGAGCACAAAGAGGAATCAACAGTAAACTCTCACTTTCACTTATACTCGTCAAAATGGTTTTTCTTCAAGTATTATATATTTTTGAGGGTTTCGTGTGATTTCCCAACTTTTTTTGTAAAGGAAAGCATTACAGTATTTGAATAAATATTTGACAATGTCTTAGCCACGAATAGTGCTCGGGAAAAAAAATCTTCTCCGTGATTTCTGGTCATTCATACGGAAAACTTCAAGTAATGAATACATAGAAGACTCTTGACATAATATAAGTACTGTTCATCTACTTCTTATAAGTATTCATTCAAAACCGAATAGCCCATTGTGTTCTGATACTGGAATAGATACTCCTATCACAATGGTTTTCTTCTTCTTGTAAGCAGGATATTAACACATCTCCATCATTCATCATTAGTAACGTTGGACAATATTCATATTAATATTCTTCCCATCTCTTTTTGAGGTGTCTTCATTCGAATCAAATGATTCTGTTGTCAGGTTTACTGTGTGTTGGTGGGAGGGTCGGCATAGTGTTCTGATGTCCAGGAAGAGTGCAACATGCTATGCGCCTTCCACCTCAGGTGTATAACGAACTTCTGAATGGAACTGTACATGTAAATACAGGTAACATAATGTATCATTAACTTATGAAGTTTGACAAGCTAAAAAGTGAAAAAAATTCATTTCTCCAACTGTGTCCATAAATGGTTTCAATATTTTTAAAGATAATATGAGAATAAAAATTGTTTTCTCTTAGATGAATCCATAGTGCTTTATTTTCATATTATATTTCTTTAAGACAAGTTTTGTGCTTCTGAAATACCTTAGGTTTCATTTAAACAACCCAGGTTACTTTATAAAATACATTACTTTGGGTTGTTCTTTTTTCGACAATAAGCAAAGTTTTCACTTCAGTACAGTATCTAATATTATTTCCAAGGCATTTTACTATTGGCTATGTAATATTTATAGCCTTTTCATATGGCAAATGTGATAAAGCATTTAAAAATACAATTTTAATTTTTAATGGCTCAATGATACTCTTTAAGGCATGAATTTGTTTATGGTGTAAAAGCTGTCCCCAACACAACAACCACACTCTATGGTAAAAAGTTGCATGGCCCAGTGTCACGGAATAATCCAAGAATTTTGGACAACTTGCCAACTGCACTGCCTAACCTTTACCCTGGTATACTATCTACAAATGAATTAACACTAGGGTTCCCAATTACTGCTGGGTAGACAAAGGCATATGATATGAAGAAACTCGCCCATAGTTTCACCCTGGGCGAAGATCAAACCCAGGACCACTTGTTTGTGAAGCGAGCATGCTGACCATTACACCACAGGTCGCCATGTGTGAAATCATATGATGCGGTTAAAGGGATAAAGAGTATTTAAAAATAAAAAAAATAAATTGTATTGTAAAATACTTTTTCAAACTTGTCTTGAATGTCATGTTCATTCTTTGACACGTACATAGCTGGGACGTGGGAAGATTCAAAAGTTTGTGTTTTGGTGAAAATTTAATGTTTGTATTAAATTATATGTTAGGAAGTAGTTAATCCAAGTGGTAAAGCTTTGATTTAAATACTACAGTATGTCATTAAAGTTGTCATGGTCATGCACATTAAGTTTGGTGATTGTAGCATGCTGCATTAGTGTTGAACCAGAGTTGGGTATAAAAAAGGCAAAAGTGACCTATCTTTAAAGCCAAAATTACCATGAGATGATCACATTCAATAAATCTAGTGTTGATGTTGTGTTTCATTACAGAAGCACAAACTAAAAATATGACTTTTTATGCAACCAATCACATTATGCATGTGAATAAAAGGCTAAAGGAAGTTCAAAAGAACCTCTCTTTGGAATACAGACAGTGAACTAGATCTCAAAGGAAGTAAATAAGTATTCTAGAGAAACATTGCTAGAATATCTGGGAGCACAGTGGTGCTAGCAAGCAACAGGTTGGGAACACCGGATTTAGGAAGTTGCTATCATTATTGACAGCAAGAGAACTTTCCCATCATGTGAAAGGATGTAAGCAACTGGTCTAAGAAATTTTATGTTGAAGGGCAGTGAAGCATGAGCAGTCATAGAAGATGACAGATAGGCTTCAGAAAGATGAAATAAGAATGGTGAAGTGGATGTGCAATGTGACACAGAAAGATAGGAAACCTTGTTCAGGGCTAAGAGGGTGATTAGGAAAGGCGAGGGTCCCGCTGGATATATATTTCCATTATTTAAGAATGGATCTGAATGAAAGTTTAACACATTACATAGGTCTATCCAATGATGTTTCCATTCAAGTTTCATTAACTTTGGCTGCACAGTTTTTAAATAGATTCTCCTCAGAATGTTTTATTCAAAATCGTTTGTGTTTTTGACCATAGGAAATATATGCTCTCTGATTATATTTATTTGGTTCACTGAAATGCCCATATGCCAGCATTGCTGAGAAACAAATATAAAAAACCACACAAAAACCACCAAATTTTTTGGGTGATTCCAAGTATTTAAGTCAATTAATTTTTTGATCACACACTGGTAATACCAAATAATGATCTCCTTTGTTTGGTGATTATAATTATCTAGTTATATTTTTAAATTTCATGTGCTAAATGCTTATTTTGAGTTACAGTACTGTATAAGCCTTTGAAGAATTAAAGTTCTTGGCACTTGGTACCCTCCTGATTTTGCATGTACTTGCTAAGAGAGCAAGGGTGTCAAAAGGCAACAACTTTCTCTTTGTTGCTAGATCTAGAACTCGTTAGAATAACCCAGGTTCATACTCTGAAATTTGTCTACTTGCCTGTTAGGTGGTATCAGACTGAAGCATCTTGCTTCAAAGTGTCATAAGGGAAGAACTGGTGATACCAAACACAAGGGACAACAACAAATAAGAAGCCCAATAGCCAAAGGTGTGGTCTAAAAATTACTGAGGAAACTGCATAAATAGCTATTTACCGGGTACACAAGAGATCCCCGGGGGTTCACAAGACGCACAACAATATGGGCTAGTCGAGCACTGAAATTTCACCTCTCAAGCTCACTAGACTGGCTGATAGGTGTTGCCGGATGAAATTTGTCTTGGTTTTAATAAAAAATAAAATACAGCATATAACAATAAAAATCTTCGCCACTTGCTCATAATACTATTGTGATAACACAAAATGATAATCACCAAAATTGAATACTGTAAAGGTCACTATAGGGTAAGGAGTCTATGATTTTTGGGGGGTAAAAGATAATATAGCACATCGTTCATACTTAGCAGTGATGTAGCTAAAGGTTGCCAGAGTTCAGAGGAAGAAAATCAAAGTTTTCCTAATTTTTGGATCGTTTGCTGCGGAACCCTCTCCAAACAGTGTCAAAGTTTTACACAAAGGTAAGGTTGAAGTGGTTCAAACATAAGGAGCAAGGGGAGGAAACCTATTGGGTTAAAAGGTTCATGAGTCTAAATGTGGAGGGAAGGGGAGCAACAATTGGACAAAAAATTAAATGGGGAGAAGTTGGAAGAAATTATATCAGAGTTAAGAACATGAAGAGAGGCTGCAAGAGACAGCACAACTTGGAGTGTTGCCATTTGTTAATCATAGTTAATCCACACAAGCATGGAAAATGGCCGTCATTGATGATGATGATGGTGATGAAAAAATAGGATCCTAAGATGAAATGTAACCTAATAATAGATGTAAGAGATGAAAGTGCTAAAATTTCATGAGTGTTATGATTACATGAATGTGCCAAGATTACTTGAGACTGCTCAATTAAAATAATGCACTAATACATACAATGAATTTGATTTTTGAAGAGTAATCACCAAGTCTTATCAGATGTAAAGTGCGAAATAACACATACACAAATACCAATCTTATCCTATCAAGTAACAAAAATCATATTGATGGTATCTTACGTGCTCAACAAGATATCTAATCTGAGCCGGAGTTCCTCCAGAAGTGGCATTAGTGATGGCCCAAGCGGCTTCTTTCCGAGTCTTAAACTCTGCTTTGCCCAAGATTTCAATGAGCACAGGGAAAATGTTGGCATCTATAACTGCTTGGATCTGTAGAAAACAGAAAATTAAATTACTTTTGTCATTAGTTTGGAATAATGAAGGTCACTAAATGCTTATCAATTTTGCAATACAGGTATCCCTTGAGATACGAACGTTCGTGATATGAAAATTCACTTAAACGAATTTCGTAAATTGACACCACTACAGCCTCACCTCACAAATTCGTGCTAACTGGTATTCCACCATGCCCAAATTTCCGAAAGACAGGGACTTGTGAAATAAGCATCAAAAACATAGGAAAACTTGCTAATCATTTGCTAAAAAAAATCTAATTGTACAATAAAAATCTTTAGTTTCAAACATACACTCCAATGCCTTATTTATTGGACAGTTTTTTAACACTTATTCCACTATATAAATGATGTGGTTCAGAGTTAAACAATTTAGTGAGCACAAGGTTAGTCATAATTTCAACAAATTTCAAATGACATGTCAAAAAAAAAAAAAAATTGCTATGATAAACTGTAAAATTGATACATAGCATATCATAAAATATAATAGCACATGTGTACAAAAAATAGTAATGTGACAGTTCAGCCAGGCAGCCGCCCAGCTGACTCAAGAGACGTGTGGCTACTGTGAGGTGTGTATGCCATGATGTCACAATGGGGTAGGGATTCGGGGAGAACGACTAGACCCCCAACGCAGCTACAGTCCACTGCCTCAACAAATACGTTCATTTCATACACATGAACATCCATGGTCGTCATTTCTCTTATTTTATAGGGTAATATTTTCTTTATTTCTAACCCACATTAGGGTATTGTACAGTGGTCCCTCGGTTAACGAGCACAATTCGTTCCAGAAGGTTGCTCGTTAACCGAAGAACTAGTTAACCGAAACCATTGTTTCAATGGGTTTTTGGGTAATTGGTTCCAGCTCACCGAAAATTGCCTAAAATCAACAAAGAGGTAGTAAAGTACACTTACTTTGAGGTGTGAATAGAAGGCTCCTGGATGATGAGAATTAGAATGGGGGTGGAGGAGAAGGGAGAAGAGAAGGCAATGGGGTGGAAGAGAAGTCACCCCATGGCGCCATTTCACCCATAAAATTTTATTTCTCTTGGTGAAATTCAAGATTATTTTCTTTAAATCAACACTGCACTGCATTATATATTGTCAATATGTAAAATAAATTTCAAATTGACGAATAATTTGCTTGGAAACAAAAAAAAGCGTTCAGTTGAAGAGTCTCAAGCAAGATGTTACCTCCACTGAAAAGACACAGAGACTGACGCCTGTATGGTGTGTTGACAGGCTGTGTGGCGCGCAAAAAACTAGCTTCCTATACTTCAATTATGTTCAAGTAAAAGTCCAAAAATCCGGATGAAAGAAATCCGGACCACCTGAGAATCCGGACTTTTCGAAAACTCAATTTTTTTTTTTTAGATGGCTTTTGTGTGTATGTGCGCATGCATGAGCACCACAGCTGCACAGCGACAACAAGCGACCATGCAGTCGCCACTTTAAAATGAGCAATCAAACTGTGACAATGTACGTAATTTTGAATCCTACTCTTTCCATTTACAGAGTACTGTACAAGCCCATAATAATGGCTCCTAAAGTAGATAAACTTCGTTGTGTGAAGAGAAAGAAGAACACGTTGAAATTGAGTGACAAACTTGAAATAATTAAGAAACTAGAACGTGGTGTGAGAAATACTTTTCTAATGGAAACATAAGACATTGGAAAGTCGACAATTTATGATATAAAAAAGGCAAAGAATAAAATTCTAGAATTCACAGCTTTTTCTTTAAAACTGCTCGTTTTGATAAATGAAGCATGCTATATTTGCTAATGAATAAACTATCAAAATGTACCTGTTCATCTCTTCTTTATTCCTCCTTAATTTGAATTTTAAAAGTACTGCCTGAGAATCCGGAAAATCAGAAAATCAGGACCGACCCAATCCCCAAGCAGTCCGGATTTTTGGACTGTAATGTTAAAATGACTAAAAAATTTAATATAAAACTTTAAAAATTATTGAATAGTACAAACTTCTTGATATTTACTAAAATAGTAAGAAATTTAAGCCCTAGAACCGATTACTGTATTGGCGGACTAATACTACAGCTGGTGGACAACCAAATGCAAGCGAAAACATGTGGAGGGGCGCTCGTTAAAAACTCGTTAATTAAGGGATTGCTCGTTAACTGAAGTTAAGAATCTCATGGTAGGTAATTCGTTCACCGAAATCTTGTTAACCGAGGGATCACTGTAATGATCTTTTTTCTCATATGAACACGGACAAGCGATAAACACTGTAATTGGGGAACACGTGAAAATGCACGGCTTTACGGAAAAACGGACTTCTGAGACACGAATTTGCAAGGTCAGACTGTATTTCGAGAAACGAAAGCTTCCCCCAATTATATAAATTTGAGTCTGCGACAGGAGTCAGCTGGTGCAGCAACCTTGGGGAGAGATGCGCAGAGACGTATTCTCGCTCATTGATCGTAACCCCCTCCCACAAGCCCGCGTCCTTTCAGTCGTTGTGTGTGTAAAGTGATCTCTCTTTATCCGTGTGTATTCATGCCATCTTTTCGTTGTACCTTTCTTTTTAGCATCCAAGCGTTCTGTTAATTATTCAGCTACCTTTACTACACCGGGGAAACCAGGAAAAGTTGTGATTCAAGACAAAGCTGGAAGTGATTAAGTGTCATGAGCATGTTGATGGGCTCACCAAGATTGGGAAAGATCTTAGTCTGGCTGCTTCCACTGTGACCACAATTTAAAAGCATGCTGTGGTGTCCTTGGCAGACAGCAGTGATGAGGTGAACAACCCTCCTCATCTTGCTGAATAAGGCCCTTTCTCAGCCCATCCTTGCTCACCCCCCCCCCTTTTTGTGGTGGTGCGCCCAGCCTGCCCTCCCATAAGATAATTTGGTGATATTTGCATTAGCCGGAACAATTGGTACAGAAAATTTTCGGGAATGAGAGATTTCCGGGTAACGAGGCAACCCTCTCAATGCCGGAAAAAATCCCTCATCCCCGGAATGTTCTGTGATTTTCCGGGTACCGGAAATTTTTCTCTGAATTTCCGGAAAATGCACCTGATTTTCATCTCTCAAACCCCGAAAAAACTCCATCCCTTGAATTTTCTGGATATCGGGAAAATTTTCCGGAAAATGTGCCCCTTGGAAAATAGTTCCCAAAGCCGGAATTTTCCAGAAAATTTTGACTTTGAGAACGATTTTCCAAGAAAATTTCAATTCCGGCTATCGGAGAGTTCCAGATTTTAGGGATTCCGGCTAATGGAGATATTACTGTACATACAAAAGTTACAGCATTTTAATATTTCTTTTTTTGTGTGTGTTAGGCAGTAAATTAGAATACAGTAGATGTGTACTATTTATCATTCGGTTTTGCTCGTTTGTGAACCGATTTTGTTTTTGGGGTATTTTTATCATTGGGGAACCAAACCCTATATTTCCATGTGTTTATCTATTCATGAAATGAAAATTTACCAAACAAATGTTTTTTGTTAGAACCTAACCCATTCATAACTCAAGGGATACTTGTATAAGACATGACAACTGTTTCTAGCAACGTTAATTGTACATCACCTGAGAGCGGTTGCCTGCAGTAATATTTGAGATTGTCCAACATGCCTCTTTCCGGATGGATTCTTTCGGGGATGACAACAAGTGTAATAGACAAGGCAGGGCAGAACAGTTGAGAATTACCTGAGAAAAAATTTATCAACATGCATATTATTTTCAAAATATTCTTCATAAAGTTAAGACCATATGTTTAAAATAATTAACAGCATAATCTCCAATGCAATGAAGAATAAATCACAGGCATTACAGGCGCTTCTCTACTTACAAACCATTAACGTCCCTGAGGCTCGATCGTGAGTCCAACTTTACTCTTGTAAATACTGAATATATGGTAAAAAATTAAGAAAATTAAAGAATGTACAATACTGTAAAACTCAACCCCAATAATAAATAAAGCACATTATTCTACAGCAAATCTTAGCAGTATTTAACAGTATTCTAATGTATAAATTGCCGACATTAATTTTGTACTTTATTCATATCCCTGGTAAGTAGAGGCGCATCTGTACTAAGTAATTTTGCATTTCTTCTGCCCCAGTTCATTGGCCCCTGTAAAGTAGACTAAAAGTATGTAGGCATTACAAAGCACAAAGTTTGAATAACAGACAAAATGTTTCAAGCTGATATGGATTCTGTAATACACTAGTTAATATATTGATAAATACCTGTAAGACAAATACCACTGGGATTTTAAGAACATATTAGAAACAACCCAAAGCTGCCTCAGCATGTATACAGGAGATAAGGAGAGATAAGCTAGTTGAATGTCACACTATGTAACCTTTACTCTTCCATTTTGTGTATGATGGGTCAAGTGGCAAAAAATCCATGAAAAAGGAGAAAATGGTGCAAGACAAATGCAGTAAGTGACAGGAACAATAAAATAAAGGTATGAAGTAAATGAGACAAATATTCATACTTACTGTGTATGAGAATAAGAGGCACATCCAAGTAGGGATGTAGTGTGGACACAGCAAAGGATATAATTTAAGAAGAATAAACTACTTCTCTACAAAGTGACCCATGCCACTATTTTTCTTTTAATGGCCTACCTAAGTATTCACTGTCACAAAGTCACAAGTGAAAATGGTGTTTTTCTTTAAAGCACAATGAGTAAAAAAATATGATTTTTTTTTCTTATAAATTCAAACACATATTTCTGTAAACAATCTACTGGTCTCTAAAGTACTAACCATCACATTGCATATTCTCAATAGATCTATCACTCATTCAATAAATTTATAGGAAATCCAACGGGTTGTGTCATCCACCTTTCAGCTCAATGGTTTATCAACAGTTTCCTTCAAACCATTTTCTATATACGTACTGCACTTTTCCACATATCCTTCAAATCACTCCACCTTTCAATCAACTTCACACATTCCTATTAAATTCATCACATCTCAGGTAATTCCACTCACTCCTCCAAACTCACTAACTCTTACTTAACCCCATATAATCCTACAAAATCACCACCTCTCAGGTAAAAACATACTCCTATGAACTTAATACCACCCCAGTAACTCCAAATAATCCAACAGACACAACACTTCCCATGGTCTCTTTCTAGGCATCCCTTTTCCTTTTCTTCCAATCAAGTTGCTCCCACACACACATTTATTCCAAATATTTCCACTTCATAAGCTTACATCACACATCCCTTGACATCTTTAGACTTGAAGCATTTACATTTCCCACTCTATTCTTCACAATACCATGTCTTGACCCAACCTGTTCATCTGTAGATCATGAATTAATGGATATATATACATTGCACTAAATAATAAAAAGGGAATCTTACAATAGCCAAAAGATATTACAATCTGGAACTAACATAGACACTTGCAGAACAATCACACACTTATATTGCCATAATACAAAACAACAAACATGAGATCATCAGATGGAACTAGGATAGGATTTGGGTTTCTGCCACTATTCCTTTACCCTTACAATCAATGAAGATGGTACTATTGTCTTAATTACCTGCGTTTGCACATCGTCGCCTGTAACAATATTACCAACTGCTCTTAGAGCCGCTGCCACTACACTGTGTTGATTAAACCTGGAATTGCAAGACAAATATAGATTTAAGACACTATCATGTACCATAACAGTACTTTGGTTCCTGTAACTGAGAGGTAATTTTATCCAATTCAATGTCAATTAGAAAGGAAGAAAGTAAAGGTTTTCATTTAGCCCCATGTCTGGAATATGACTGATTGAAAATTTAAAAAACAGGAAAACAAAGGTTTGGACTGATATTATAAGGAAGAAGGCCTTGGCAAATATGTTGTACTGAATGTTTAGTGTGTCTGGATTAATTTAAAAAATATATACTGTACAGTACATGTATATTCAAAAGTGAATTTAAACTGAAGAGAAACTACTCTATTCTATAGAAGGTAGCTTATTGCTCCTTGAAAGAAATTACAGTATACTGTACATATTGTATTTATTGGAAGGATATCTGTGTGTGTGTGTGTGTTATCCAAGTTAAATACCGTGCAAAAAGTGGTAATACTTTCCAACATAAACCAGAACCTGACCTATGTTTATTCTATCACTAATAATATATAATCACTACAGCAATATTCTGTTCTCTTTGAAAGGCATAAAATTTTCATTACTTACATAAGAAGTTCAACAAGTCTGCGACACACTCCTGCATCAATGACAGCCTGAATTTTCTCATTAGGTCCATCACTAAGATAACTAAGAGCCCAACACGCATCAGCTAATACATCAGGATCACTATGGAAGAGGAGTCTGGAGAGGACTGGGAGGCAAGGAGACACGCGTCCAAAGTCAGGAGGTGGGTTCTTCCCCCTGCATAGATTGCTGAGGGCCCAGACGGCATTGCGAGTCATTGAGAGACGAGTGGACTTGCTTAAGAGTCTGGAAATAATAAATCAAAACTTTATTAAACATGAGTTATTGTGCAAAAGTTTTTCTCTATTTACTCATGCAAGGCTCTCATAACAAAAGGGCAAGGTAGCTGGTACCAAGTACGTACAACACAATCTCTGTCTTGTGTTCATTTAACCCTTAGGCCCCGGGTAACGTTCCAGAACGTCCGACTAGTGCGCCCCAGGTGACATTCCAAAACATCTGCCTATTTTCCCACCATCTTTTTTTTTTTTTTTTTTTAATTTATTTATATATATTTTTAAGTTGATTTTTTTTCCACGATTTAACCCCGCAGGGGGGTACTGCCAGCAGCACCCTAACCCGGGGCTTAAGGGTTAAGGTGTCACACCAGATATGCTTTGCCTTGGTATTCACCTTCTACAGCATATCCTTAAGATATTCATCTGGTTTTCCCATGTTGTTCAGATATCACCCTCGCCTCACACATGAGCAGGAGGCCCATCTTAATGTTATATTGAATGAATTAAATTTTTCAGGTCCTGAAGTAAAATATATTTACCAGCTAAACGAAATATATCCACAATGAAAATACTGTACAGTACATAAAGAAAGCATTGAAATACTTACTGTAATAAAGGCATTAGGATATTTTCTGAGAGGACATAATCTCGGCAATCAGGTGAGTCTCCTGCAATGTTTCCGAGGGCCCACACAGCTTGTTCTTGGACATCTTCAAAATCAGAACTCAAAAGACGAATAAAAATAGGGACAGCACCAGCTTCTATCACAATCCGAGTCTGTGTACTGGTGCCAGAAGCTATATTGGTTAGTGCCCAGGCTGCTTCAAACTGAAATATAACCAGTAACTCATTACTGTAGCCCCATTATTATCTTCAAGAGAAAACAATACAGCTTCACAAATTCAATTACAATGAAAACTAGTACTTTTACAGTATTCATGATAAAAACAATACTCGACTGTACTGTATTACACACTCAAGTTTAACAAACATACTGTACATATACAGCATTTAAGTACTCTTGTGATCTTTGACACAAAAAATTAAAATAAACTTTAATAACAGAAATAAAAACAACCAAATTTATATTACACATAATGTTGTATCTTCATGTACAGTACAGCACTCCCTCACTTTAAACAGGTGATGTGGTCCTAAAAAATGGCATTCAAAGGAAACCTCATTTAACAGGTACAAAGGAGGATATGTTCCCGACCCGGTCCGAAGACACCGATACCGAACCATTTTCGCACTGACATAGCACACAAATAATACTTAACCATACCCTCGTACATTAGTATAATTATGTACTGTATATAAATATGCACAGTACAGTACTATGAATTTCTATTTTTATCAACAGGTATATTTTAGTACATTAACACTGTGTACAATATGAAATACTCTTCTAATTTGTATGATTCTCTTTTCACTCTTATTACATTAGGCCCACAGCCACGAGTGAAAAATAATTTTTTTTTATAATATATATATATATACAGTATTACCCCGCCTAACGCGGTTTCACTTAACGCATTTTATCATATACGCGGTGCCTCGCCAGAGCTGAACTTTCACTTAACACGGAATTTTTCATCATATACGCGGGAAGCGGCGCGGGCACGATGCGCACAAGGTCGCCCAGTCATCAAAACATTACCGAGTTCTTCACCCGCCACCCACCACAGCCGGCCCAAGTCAGTGATAGTGATAATTATAGTGAGGATATGGACTTATATGGCCTTTGAGGGGTTTGACAAAGAGGCCCTGCAAGCCTCTGTGGTGGATAGTGATACAATTGATACAAGTGATACAGGTGAGGGCCAATAATCTGCCCTCTGCCTCGGAACCAACCCCCCATCCCCGTGTGCCCAGCCATCTTTTCTACTAATGCAAGTGTTAAAAAACCTAATATTATTGATATTTCTCTTAATTATTAATTGTGTGTGCATACCATCATAAAGTTAAGATAAAATTTTTACTACAACATAGTTGTGTGTCGTCAAAAAGTGGAGTTTGGGGGTCGGGCCAGTCTTATTGGAATCCCATATATATATATATATATATATATATATATATATATATATATATATATATATATATATATATATATATATATATATATATGCTAAGTTATCAGACACCTGACAGTGATTTTATATATATATATATATATATATATATATATATATATATATATATATATATATATATATATATATATATATATATATATATATATATATATATATATATATATGTTGCTATGCTGTAGTTAATAGCATATACCTAGATCATGCACCTACCTGCATATATATATATATATATATATATATATATATATATATATATATATATATATACATACAGTATATATATATATATATTCAATTGTGCATACCCTTGCCAAAGACTGAAGATATGTGTGGCAGGAGATTTTAAACTTGCATAACTTATGCATATCCTTGTGGTAGAGATCAACAGGGAGCTAGTGAACATGCAAAACGTCAATCAGATGATATTACACACCTGTAATGTACAATGTCCATCCCTTTGAAGAAATTCAACAAATTTTGGAACAATGCCAGTCTGGATAACTTCATCTATGGGTGGATTTGGTTCCCTTGAAAGTAGTTTACGGAACTTTTGTGTGGCATTGAGTTGAGCTTCAAGATCATCACTGTAGAGAACTTGCACCATTTCAGCAGTGATCAGGCTACCGCCTACAACACCGCCCTGTTGGTTACTTTCCTGAAATATTAAAGAATGACGATTACATTCTGTGATTCATAAAATTCTTGGATTTTCACTACTGTCAATGAAAACTTAAACCTTCTTGTGAAAGATCTATAAAATGAACCTTATCTGTAGTCACTAAATTTTTCATTATTTCACGTGTTAAGAGTAAGGTCCTCTCAAATATACTGTCATAAAAATAACAAGAGATTGTCTCAGAGTTTAAGAATATCTAAATCTTATCTTTCAGTTTGCTTTATGTACTGTAAGACCTTCTATTATTCTGCACCAATCAAAATGCTATGTTCCTTTACAATATATGCCAAGATTTTAATATAACTATCTATCTGGTAATATACAGGCACGTAACTGCATACAGTACTGCATTGAGAAGATTCAGCTTGAAATTACTTGTAATATTTACAGAGAAGCTATAAATATTTACAACACTGTGACAGCTACAGCACCAGTTATGTACTGTACATCTTTGACTTGCCTGGTTCATCGATGATTCAACAGCTTCATCTTCCCCCAGTCCAGCTGTAAGGTCATTTACATTCCGTCGTTTGGCTAACTGTTGTTCTCGCTTCTGTTTTCTGAGCTGTACACCTTCTTCTTCTCGCCGTCTCCGCATTTCTGCTGAATCTAATCCCTGGTTCTTGTAACGATACTTGTGTTGTGATGGACCTGACATCTGTGAAGTAAAATTTATTTGTAAAATTATTTAGATTGTTAAATGCAACTTGGCATACCCTTTCAATTCACTTACTGTCTTTGTCTTTTATTTACATCCTCACCATACTTTTACTTATCCAACCAACAGCACTTCTCAATCCAGTAATTCTTCACCAAATATGGATTTATCAACCATGGTTTGAGTATTGACATTTAATATTTTTGTACACCTTTTTACCAACAATGATATCCAATTTTAAACATTTGCGGGTTTCAATGGCTACTGCAAGAGATTTCAAACTCAGCACAGCAGGAATGTTGGTCTAGTTCACACCATCGTAAATATTCTACAAATGCCAATTTCTTGTTATTTAACATGTCTAAGTTCTCTTTCTTCTAACCTCTTTAAATCAATTTACTGACAAGGAGGATTACCTGGAGGCCAAGTAGAGGGCCAGAAGAAAGGTTTACAAGCACTGGCACAGATTTGTTGTGATTGGAGGGGGAGAATGACTTGCAAAATTTGTATGCTGTACACTATACAGTCAGTCCTCAACTTACGACGGGGTTAGGGACTGACGACCAGTTCATAAGTCGAATTGGTTTAAGTCGAAAATGCAAAAATACATAGAAAATCTAAAATGGGTGTCTCTTTTTCTTCTCAGCACCACGAGAACTCTCACTTTTACGCTTGGCAGCCATTTTAAAGGGAATTACAAACGAAAATTTTGTCAGTGCACAGCTCGATCACTAACGTCGGGACTCGAAACTACGTACTGTAATTTGAAAAATATTTTATACGACTGCGTATGTCCAGGTGGTCGTAAGTCGAGGAGTACCTGTAATGTAAATACCTGTACACTATAATTATAAAAATATATTTTTGTAACAGTAAAACTAGATTTCTTCATGGTAATTATGTTATTAAAAGTACTGTACCCTGTACTGTACATTATAAAAACTATAAAATTTAAGAAGGCATATGTATTTTTTCTGGAAGACTACTACACCTGAGTAACAAATAATTCACAATACCCAACACAAATCTCACTTGATGTGATTTGGCTGCAAATTCTGTGGCCAGCTTCTATACATCCATATTGTGAACATGGCATACAGCAATGTGATTCAGACACCTTTGTATTGCTGCAGAATTTATCCCTATTTTTTTTTTACCCTAGAGTAAAAAGTTGAGAATATTGAATGCTCAAAAAGAGCATTGCAAATCCATGAGAAGATTGCTGTCGAGGCTTTTGGAAAGACACAAAAAGGTTGTAATGACTGTAAATGTGTAGGATAATTATTTATCAGCTTTAAAAGCTTTTAATATATCATCAACAACAACATTTTACATCCACACAACTTCAACTGGACAAAAATATCTGAAATTGGTGCCAATCATCTGTTGTGTATAAACTAACTTGGTGTTAGTGCTTTGTTGTTGTTTTTTTTCTGAGGTCAGATTGTTCGGTGATATTAGGTCTGGGTAGGTTAGATCAGTTACCTCGGGTAATTGAGATTAAGGCTCTCCTGACCCCAATTTCGACGGGGTGACAACACTGATAAAATTAGGTCAGGTCATAGAGCCAACCACTCACCCAGCTACTGTACTGTACTACAGTTTTGTACAAGTCACCATCATGACACAAGTCACTTCTGATGTTATTGTTATAATGTTATTACTGTGCTTCAACAACTAAGGCCTTTCGGCGTGTAACAAGGTTAGTACAATAATTACACTATTCCATCAACAATTAAAATTTTTGAGAGATAGAACTCTCAGAGTCTGATTTAGATTTAGTCAATTACCATGTTGCCATACATGAGGTTATAGGGTAAGAAAAGTTTAGTATTTGTTTTAAAGATACCTATACTGTGTTGGTGTGATTTTGCCATGGTACAGTTGGGGAAATGTGTTCCTACACTCCCTGTAGTAACCCGTCTCCAAGCAGCAATATCACAGTAGTAATATCACTGTTTATGAATGAATGGGTGTTGGTCGTGTAACGATGGACGTGATTGGTGGATAAGTTTGCTATAGGTCATATAAGTTGGCTGTTTGGCGACGGGTTTCCATGGAATGTAGGAACACATTTCCGCAATTGTGATTTTATACCAAGACAGTACACTAATGTTTTGATACCATGATTTTAGATCAGTTATCAATTTTATTTTACAGTAATTTTAGATACTGTATATACTAGACTGCCCTGAATGCATGAATCACGAAGGCAAGCAACACTCTGCCTGCTTCCCTGTTCGGCGCTGTAATCGCTTCTGCACTTCGCCATGCACAGGATGCAACGGGGTGCCCAATAAACTAGCCACCTCGTGGGGTAAAGTGAAAATTGTAAATGTCTTGGCACCATAATAATAGATGGTCACAATTAGCAGCAGAGCTGGACACTGAGCTAACCCTTCTCGGACAGTGTGATAGACAGAAACACTATACAAATGTCAGAGGCTCAACTATAGAAGAATATTTTGGTAGCTCAGTCTATGTACCATATTTAGACTCCAGCAGATCTTCATTGGAAAGTTGATTTACTGCTGAAACTAAGCAAAATTTAGGCCTGTATTCACTTCACCCACTATAAGAAGATTTCAAGGACTACATTGCAAATATTATTAAATTGGATAAAATTGAAAACTTAAAAGCAGCCACCAGGTTTGAAGTTTGGTCTCAAAAGAAGATAATGGACCTGAGAATCTGCTAAAACACAGTGAGAAGGGTAAAAGCCTGGTCAAGATCAATGATGGCACAAGATTGTTTATCTAGATTGTGCATGATGAGTGTTCACTGGACAAAAATTTGAGAGAATAAACAAGAACTCATTCAAAAAGTAACTGCTAAATTCAGACAAGAACCAAGACACTTGCAGTTTTCATTCCACAGTAGCTCTTGGGAAGTACTAAAAATTATATTAATTAAGTGTAAATTTTCCTTTACACTTCCCTATTTTCTATTGCAATTTTCAAGATTCTCGTTCTTTATTTTGTATATACTGTACTGTACTAATTACAAGTCTCCCAAGTTCCAACCTTGTCGTGAAAATACTGTACTGTATACTGTATTTACATACAATGCAATCCAAAACACAGCTTACAAGTACAGTATGTATTTTTAGGGGTATTACACTTATGGTGCAGTCTATGCAATTTAAATGTGCACATTTTGGTATTAATCTGTATGATTGTGTCTACTAAACAAAGATGTTTATAATTATTGTACACAATAAAAGATACAGGTACTGCAATATGCAATACAGCACTATAGATTTTTCAGGTAACCTCATCTTAATGAATTCATAAAAATTTTATGTATTGTATCAAACTCATTATGCAGTATAGTAACAAGTCTGCTATAAATGAGAGAAAGAGAGAGAGAAAAAATAAAGAACTTTACCAAAACTGACTGTGGGAGCTAGCCTGTCCACCTTGCTGAATGTAGGACAAAATCCCTCTACAATAAAAATCTAACCAAACCATACCTAACTTAACTTTCAGAAACATTAATATAAAAAAATGGGGGAATTTTGTCCTACTATGCATTTGAACTGAAGGGGGATTTGTTGGCGTTTGTACCCCCCTCCCCCCCTGGAAAAATTCCACCAGATGTCCATGTTGCCACTACAACTATCTTTTCATCAAGAGTCCATATGCATAACCTTTCAAGGGTGTGTATATTTATGTACGCTGTACGCCCAGGACGGGGAATATTTCAATACATAGAATACAGAACAGATCACTTAAGATAATGTAGTTCAAACACAGTACATGTAGAAAACAGTTGAGATACAGGGGGTCCCCGACTTACAAACACCCGCCGATACCAACCAGGTCCCATAAGGTCAATTATTTTAAGAATCAGACATGGGTACAACTGGTTTGTAGTATTTTAAAGAATGAGAACTAGTTTGCGTGGTGTAGTGGCCAAGCGGAGCAACACGTGGGGAGTAATGCGTCACCAAGCCATGCACCGTAAGGGCGTCAGTACGCCTTACTCTCACCACAGTAACGTATGTGATTAAGTGCAAACTGTTGCCTTTTGCTTATTAACTCTCTTTTTCTGCCCTCATCATGGCTCCCAAATGCAAACCAGATGCAAGTTATAGTAGTGCATCCAAGAAAAGGAAAAAAATTACAATGGTAATGAAACTTGATGTAATTAAATGTTATGAAAAAGGCGAAACACCCTCAGTCATTGGTAAAGCGTTGGGCTTCAGTCGGTAAACGGTTGGAACAATTTGGAAAGGCAAACACAAAATTCTTGAACATGAAAAAGGATCTAAACCAATGCACCTAACTGAGACAACAAAACAAGGAAGTACAGGTAGATTGTTAATTGAAATGGAAAGATTGCTAGTGATATGGGAGGAAGATCAGCCAGCCCAAGGTTTCATTATAACTTTAATTTTTACATAGCTTTACTGTATTTTATCATTCAATTTCTACTTTTCTCTTAAATTAAGTGATTCAAGATGTATAAAAGGACTTGGTCTATGATATAGTGCACATAGGGTATGTGTTCCGACATAAGAACGTCCTCAAGAAAGGAACTCGTTCATTACCCGGGGACCCCCTGTACTGTAATTAATTTTTATGCACCATTAGAAAGCCGAATCTTTTTTCTTTTCTATTTTTACTAAATTTATATTAAGTCAATAAATATAAGAAATAATAATTACTTGGAGAAATCACAATTTGAATTGGGAGTGCGTATATGTTTTTCCGGCTAGGGAGCGAGCCGCTAGCTTCGTCACAGTAACCAGACAACAACAGCAGCCACAAGTGCACCCAAGCAATGGCGTGAAAAACCTAAACATCATACATGTCCGCCGCACTTTAAGATTAAGCTTAACCAATTGCCTGCAGCCAGCAATTCTAATTTATTTGTTACCTTACATGCTCTTCAAAAACATTTAATCACTTATCCAGATAATATGACTCCTTAAAAATTGTCACAGATTACACAATACCTTTATCTTATGAATTTTACATATTCAAATACGAACCAAGTGTCACTCGAATTATATACAAGATCATCAGACCAATCATCAGCACACTGGACCCTCTACCTGATATACTGTACAAGTTTAATCCAGTGCTAGTTAAAAATGGTGGGGTGTTAGTTTTCTATACTGTACTGCAAGGTTGGCGATTTTTTTTATTACAAAAATAAATAATATACAGTCAACCCTCGCTTTACGCGGTCCCACTTTACGCATTTCCACGTTTACGCGGTACCCTGCCGAACACGGAATGCTCACTTTCCGCAGTGTGTGTACCCTTTTACGTGGAGAGCGGCGCGAGCAGGGTGCGCACAAGGTCGCCCAGTCATCAAAACATTACCGAGTTCTTCACCCACCACAGCCGGCCCAACAGTGATAATGATAGTGAGGATATGGACTTAAATGGACTTTGAGGGGTTTGACAAAGAGGCCCTGCAAGCCTCTGTGGTGAATAGTGATACATTTAATACAAGTGATACAGGTGAAGGCCAATAATCTGCCCTCTGCCTCGGAACCAACCCCCCCATCCCCGTGTGCCCAGCCATCTTTTCTACTAATGTACGTGTTAAAAAACCTAATATTATTGATATTTCTCTTAATTATTAATTGTGTGCATACCATCATAAAATTAAGAAGTTATTTTTACTACAACGTTGGTATTGTGTCTGAAAAAGTGGAGTTTGGGGGTCGGCCCGGTCTCTATTTCAATTAATCCCATATGTTATGTTGTTCACTTTACGCGTTTCTCACTTTACGCAGGCCGCAGTGGGTTCAATTGACCACGTAAAGTGAGGGTTCACTGTATATACTGTATATATATATAATTTTTTTGAACTATTTTTTTTCAAGTACAGTATACTGTACTGAATGCTGTTCATGTCCTGTCTGTCCACTGTTGGTTCAGGCTAAAAGCGACAGCCCAGATACATTCCTGTTCATGTCCTGACTGTCCACTGTTGGATCAGGCTATTAGCACAGCCCAGACACATTCCTGTTCATGTCCTGTCTATCCACTGTTGGTTCAGGCTATAAGCCACAGCCCAGATACATTCCTGTTCATGTCCTGACTGTCCACTAGTGGTCCAGAGATGCCTGACTGAGTTGCCAGTGTTCCTAAAGATAGCATATTCCAAAGCTTACCGGTAATATATACAGAAAAATCATAATTAACTGATATTATTATGACATGACTTTAAATCCCAGCACAAAGTTAAACAAGGAATTTATTTTATAAACCTTCAAATTTATTTTTTGTTAACTATTTTATGAAAAAAAAAAATAAATAAAAAATAAATATTTTGTTCTGCAAAATAATCATTGACTTAATCAATGCCAACCCTGCTGTACTGTAATGAGAAGAGAGTTATGGTAAGCACTAGATACAGTACTCTAGTTCAATACATACTGAACTAAGTTACTGGTATCCCTTACTGCCTACTTTAGTAGATTAACAATTTCAGAGAATACTGTACATACTCTATTACACAGCCTAAAAGCTCTATCCTTCAAATGAAACTTTACATGACATACCACAGCACAGAAGCAAACAATCAGGTTCAGAGAACTCGCAAGTTTTGCTCTCTGAAAGTTTTTCACTGAATATGTAGTTTTATCTTTAACAATTATCCTCCTCCTTGTGAGGGAAAAATAAATCTGAAGGTATTAAATATTTTTTTTAAGATTAATTTAAGGAGCTGTTAAGTATTTACGGCTTGTGGCTCTTCAATTCCACAAGACTTCCTGTTGCTATTGACAGCAAGAGGCTAAATCACTTCTAACTTTGTCCCTACTGAGGAAACTGCCTCCTCAGAGGTACAATACGGTATTTTAAAGTACTGTGGTAGATAGAAAAGATGCTTCAATTCCATCAGAGATAACCAGTCCCAACAAGGGACTCGTGAGAAGAAAAATCCCTCGCAACATAAATGTACCAGGTAATCATTCTTGTAAAATACTGGTTAGCCTACATAACTACTCTTTGGTTAGGAGACAATTGGGCTCTTGTCATTATATACAAGCTGGGATTTCTATTTAGAATTTCAACTTTGTTCTGAATTAGTATTATGGACAAAATATAAAAATCTTTGTGCCTCTTTGTTAAAGTAGAGAGTTTTACTGAGAATATACTGGCCCTAAAACCCTATTTTCTAATTGACCCACAATAGGATGGCTCTGTAAATTCAACAAACTTTCAAGCTGAAACACTAAGCTTCCAGGAACCCGAGTTTGAAATTGGAATTTAAAAGCGAAATAAATTAACTAAAACATCATTCAAGTGGATCCCAACCCTGCCCACAAACTATTAGTACTGTGACTGGGGAAATAGTACTGTATCAAACTAATGATGTTACTGTACATTAATTAAATGTAATCAGTGCTGGAGACAGTCTCATGTCACTTCTTTAATGCCTAGAAAACCCAATGAGTTATCACTGCATGGACTGTTACCACTGCAACACTTAAGCAATTTTGGTGCAATCTGTGTCAAAAATTTATCATATGAATCTATTATCATGATGATTAAACCTACATGTTCAATGCAAATCCACAAATTAATTCTTTAATTATTTTGGGGACAGACAGACTGAGAGTCAAATGGGTTTAGTTACATTACAGCAGCTTCTCCAGGGTCAGGAGACATTTGCCAGAAGAAAAGTTTATAAATACTTATTGTTTGGCTGAATAAATAGCACAATATTGCACATTTCCTTGAATTTTATTTTCCTTTAATAATTTTTATTGGTTAAATATCATTATTGTTTTTACATAGCTTTTGAAATTAATATTGGTTTACTTGCTCTGACATATGATTATACTGGTCACACGAGTTTCACATATTTAGAATAAAGTCACTTTAAGCAAGGGCCACCTGTACTTTTCATATCATGCATTAGAGAATTACCGTCAAGATGCAAGCTTAATAATGTACTGTTTACCAGAACAATGGACTTACAGGCTTAGACTACAGAATAATGAGATTCAACTTCCAGGTTTGGAAACGAGTATCCTCAGGCTTACAATTTGAAAAGTGTTGATTTGTTAGGAATATCAAGCCTGGTCAATGATGTACCTATGAGAGAGATGCATGTAAAGTGATGAAACCATCACTCCTCCCCATAAAAACTTATTACGTATAGTAAGTATCTCACGAGTCTTTTCTCCAAGGTGAGAGCCAGAAGGAAAGTGAATGTCATGGAGGCTAGCTCCAAACTTTCCATTGAAAATTCAGTTTAAATAAAGGGGATGATGGATTGGTTCTGGAGACCATGTGCCACTTCAATACAGTAGTTTTCAAATATACAGTACTATTTAAAAATAGTACACAAGAGGTGATATATATGCTTGTGACTGCTCATTTTGCATTTTGCATCTCTTGTTATTTCACAACTTGATAAGCAAAGTTATGATCTAAATGAGGTTTTTGTGGGAGAGAGAGATAGCATAATTGGAATCCCTTACCTCAATCATGATAGGGGCCCTATATAAGAATTCTCCTAGGGTCCCCAGAATACTAGAGCTGGCCCTGACAGTAAAAGTACAGTACAGGTACTGGACTACAACAGTGAGTTGGATGATGACCAGAGGAAATGCTTGACCAAATCATGTCCTAAAGTAAATAGTTGTTTGTAATAAATTGAATTTTATTTAGATGAGCACCTACTGTATTTCAGTACAGTACTGTATTATACTGCACTGTAATTGACTATGGTTTCACATTATTTCTGGAACTAAATATCTTTTAAAATAAAAAAAATAATATTAAGTATAGCTACAGAGCTTTCTATGAACCAGATAAATGATTATACAGTACCAGACTGGATTTTTGGGGGGTTAATATATAGGACTAACCTGCGGACAAATTAATTGTATTACCGTTTATTTTTTTACATTATTTTCATCAGTGAGTTCTGATATAATAATAATTTATTGTGGAACCCGCCAACACAGTAAATCACTCCGCAGCTCGAGATGCATAGCGTCGACACAGCCGTATCATCTCGCGTCCAGAAATTGCCCGAAATTTCACCATATCATAATAAGTTCTTTCTGTTTAATATACCGGGGGGTCTGGCGTTAAGGAAGTTAAGTAAGGTTTGATAGATTTATTTGGTTAGGTTAGACCTGTTTTTCATACCCACAAATGTTAAGTAACGTTTATTTTTAAAATATCCATTTTTTAACATATTTCCACAAACTAAAACAGTGTCCACTATAATATAACAGAGAAAATCAGGCATTTTAATAATTGTTTTCAATCAATTTCACTCGAGGGTTAGTCCTATATAATTACCTTTTTTTTTACTTGTTTAAGGGCTAGTAAATCATAAATTCTACTAACCCTACTGGCAACTTGGCAAAATTGGCGAATTTGTATCCCTGTTCTTACCAGCATGAAGGTAAAGGATATTCTAGTTTCCATGTTTATTCACTTTTTAGATACAAGTCTCAAGTGAAGGTCATTGGATTATGACCAGTTCATTTGCTGGCTCTATGGAGTTGCTCAATCCAGGATATAATCTTATAAAATAAACCATTTCATATACCAAAATGAATCACCATAACCTACACTACTGCCCTAACTTTCATCTCCAAATATTTAAATTTAACAACCTGAATGTTAGTTTTTACAAGAAGGGCAGCAAGAGTTGTTGACCCTGGTGTGGTAACCTCCAATTATAAAACATTGATTTTCCGAATTTAATTTTTGGTGAAAACTATACATAATGTACTTAGTACTTTCAAAAACTAATAAAATGAACCAACCAAACTTAAATCTCTATGATTATATTTTTGTTTGGAAATGTTAGATAAGGTGTACAGTAGTTGATTTGCTTTGCCCGTTTTAAAAGTGCATGATCACGCAACCACAATTACAAAGTAGTATAATGCTGCACAAGACAATTAAAATCCTAGGTGTCATAGAAAGAACACTTAAAATTAATGTAGTAGATATAGGTACGGCAGCCGTATTGACGGACTACTGTTAATGGTTAGGTTTGGTTAAGTTAGGTTAGTCAGAAAGGTATCTTAGTAATTATCATTGTACAGTCTGTCCACCACACATGAGTACTGTATAAGAATGCTGTACCGATAGACATCAACCGTCGTATCTGTATCCTGTGCCTAAAATTAAGTCTTATTGAGCATGCTTTATAATTGCTGCAACATCATACTGACCAATATATTCCTTCATTTAGAATACGGTAATCCTTTTCAAATTGTTTATCTGATATTTCCATTACTTTCAATTCAATAATATGAAATAAATTGTCTGATTTTAGCAAGAACAAGCCACTGAGTATCTGTACTGTATTTGCCAAATTTGCAATTACCCATAAGTACACAATGATATCACATGTAGTTCATTGGTTTTTATCAATTCACTTAAGTTCAGTAAATGGAAAGAGCAAATCAATTCTTGAAATGGAGAGGAGAGTAGCTATTAGGTATAATTTACTATTGGTATATGGTAATCAATATGCTTACCCAGCTAAATTTATATTTTAACATGTAATCACACCATTATGATCACCTGTGCCTAATATGCGTAATTAAATAATTGTGATTAAATGTCATACATCCTTGATACAAAATATCTTAAATTTTACTTTCTACAAACCACAGTACTAGAGCACCAAAAGAAAAATACCAAACAAAAAGAGACAAACATCATGCAGCTGCAGAACAGAACTAACCTAGACAGAAGTGAAGTGAAATGACGAGGGCAGAACAAAATTACGCTGGCACTACCCTCGAGACACCCACGTCAACCTTGTGTCAAAAACACCCACTTTTTTCCACAAAGAAATCAAAATGACCACTATCCAATCAGAGAATTTCAGAGCAAATCCCCAAGTGTAAGGCGGTGGAGCTCAAACGTGAGTGTGTTGTACGGGAGGTAAGGGTAATAGGATATACAGAGTGAGTGACATCTGCCTTGTGTGACGACAGGCCCAATAGAGTCAAGGCCGGCCATTTATGTTTGTCCTCACGCTCATATAACCTTAACCTATATGCAATAATTAGCCCTCTTTTCTACTTCACCGATTATTCTTGTATTAAATACTTACCTTTATATATTTGTTTGGCCTGAAACTAAACTTAATTAATGTAAAATAATAGATTTGTTTTTATCTATCACTCCTAGCAATCCTGTGGAGTTGTCTCACTGAGGTCTCAGAATCTATTGTTCCAATAATAATTTACACGCTTTTTCAGTAAAACTAAAAGATCTATGAAATACTAAAAATATACTCTTTATATCTTTTATTATAACTCGTGTAGTATCATTATTTTATATTGATAGATAGCAAATATTTACTTAATAATAAGGCTTTACCAATCAACCATACAATTTTAAAACAACTTACCATTACTCTGACTCTGAACCTCTGTTGAAGGTATCAATATTGTGTTCCAGCAAAGTCTTTGAGCTATTCCAACCTTTATATATGTCCTTTTATATGCTTTTATTTTTAATTGAAATCTTTATTATTATTTTCTTTATAATGCTTTCCCTTGTGCAGACGACGAAACACCTTAAGCGGGAATTTTAAAATCGTGTTTAAATACGAATAGTAGTCTGATAATTTGCGTCATAAGTTGGCGACAACCTTAGGTGCACATTCTATAATCTACAGAGCGAATTGATATTCGATTACGTAAGTATTATTAGGTCCGTTCCAAGTAGCTTCCTTTGCACTGCTTCCATCTTCTATCACTAAACAGTATCATTATTCATCACATTGCCTACTTACCTTTTCATTACTTTTTTTACTTTTATCCTCTTCGCCACTGATCGGCTTGTTAGCCGCTTGGGCGATCGGTCACGACTCGTTTCCTTTATATTCTTCACCAAAAGGTCGGCTCGCTAGCCGCCCGGGCGATCGGTCACGTCTCTGTCACGCACTGTTGGCAAATACTGGGCATGCACCGGCTCCTGAATGTACCTGAACCCGCTCCAGTGTTGGTCAAGTCTTCTCTTGAAAGAGCTCACACTCGGTGCCGTCACAACACTTTCTGGTAGATTGTTCCAAGAGTTTACAACCCTCACTCCGAAAAAGTTTGCCCTCACGGTTTTCCGGACTTGCGGCTTCTTCAATCTTGAGCTGTGACCCCTTGTGGGGCGAGCGTCCGCCAGCTCCAAGTAAGGACACTCAACTGAGTAGTGCCTCCTGAGATGCTTATAAACCTCAACTAGGTCCCCCCTTGCCCGTCTGTAGTATAAGCTAGGCAAGTTCAGGCGCTCCAATCTCGCAGGGTAGCTGAGATGCCGAAGTGCAGGCACCAGCTTGGTGGCCCTCCTTTGAACATTTTCAACCAACTGACAGTCCCTAGCATATCTCGGGGACCAGATGGGGTGACAGTACTCCAGATGGGGAAGCACTTCACTCCTGAAGATCGTCACGAGGGACGGACCGTCTAGATATCTGAACGACCTTCTTATAAGACCCAATAATTTATTTGCCTGATTTACCTTCTTCTCACAATGGCCCGAGAACTTCAGCTCATTGTCAACATACACACCTAGGTCCTTCTCACACACAGTCTCAACTAGTACATTTTCTTCATCCCGTTGGGACATATGGTACGCCTCCTTACCGTTGGTACGCCCCAGGTGCATCCTCTTACACTTCGTGACATTGAATCTCAGCAGCCATTCCTTCGACCATTCCTGGAGCCCACAGAGGTCCTTCTGCAGCTCTTCACAGTCCGCTTGGTCATAACTTGGCGTCATCGGCAAACATTTGTATGGAGGAGTGTACAACGTCAGGCATATCATTTATGAAACAAACAAACAACAGCGGGCCCAATACACTACCCTGCGGTACCCCACTTGTTACAGGTACAGATGACGATTTCGTGCCATTAATCACCACACATTGCTTGCGGTCATGTAGAAAGTCTTCTATCCACGCTAGGACATTTCCCCGAATTCCGTACCCTTCACGATATATATTTAACCACTTTCATTAATTTTAAAATCCATTGTTGTAGCTACAACTGACTAGTTTTGTTTGTTTTTTCAATGAAATACGATGTATATATGGAAGTTATAAATGGCTTTACTTACACCGCCGCTAGTCACAAACAGTACAGTCGGTGTTCATAACGTTGGTGAGAGTGACATTAGCGACATTGTGGCCGGCTAAGTCTCTGATTGTCTTTTATGAATTTGTCTGAATCTTGGACAGTTTGTAAGCATCGAGGTACCTGTTCTGACCATTTCTATGGTATTTCATGTGCGGTGGAAGCGGATGGGCACCTTTCATCCCTCCCTGTCAGATTGGATCCACAAGGCGAGTCATGGCAATCTATTGTTTGACCATGATTTTAATCTTTAGAAATTGTTTGATTTTGAAAATTCTTTCTTTTCTAAGGAATATATATATATATATATATATATATATATATATATATATATATATATATATATATATATATAGTACACGAAAACCGTGTTTTTCGAGAACATTTTTGCCGAGACATGCACATGGAAGTGGTTGTACTCCAAATGTTATTCCCCAAAAAATGGATATCAAACACGGGCGTCATGATTTTAATCTGTTGGAATTGTTTAATTTTGAAAATTGTTTCTTTTCTAAGGAAAATTGTGAAATTGTACTGTAGGTGTCTAGAAGAGAAATATCACTCGGAGATTATGTATTCTTCGTTGTTTGTGAGGACTAAGATGGCAAAACTCCAAGGATATATATATATATATATATATATATATATATATATATATATATATATATATATATATATATATATATATATATATGCTAACATGCTTCTGAAATGCTCAATATACATCTTAAAAATACTATACATGAAAACCGGGTTTTTCGATAATGTTTTTGACGAGGCATGGATACGGAAGTGGTGGTACTCCAATTGTTATTCCCAAAAAGTAAAGTATATCAAACACGGGACGACTCCCCCTCCCCCTTCCATTTTTAATGCAATGTAATGCATGGTTATTCAGGTATGTGTCCTGGGCGAGTCTTCCTCCATGTTGTAGTGGATTATTTTCTTTAGGTTTGCATGATATTCGAATAGCCAAACATTATAATGTCACAGATTCTTGTTATAATAGGATGAATTATTATATGAATGAAATTGGCGTATTTCACTGATTAGCCCAATGAAAAAACAGCATTTTGCCAGCCTATTAAAATGTTGTGTCCCCTCCCCAGGGATAATTATTTTGGTGACGCAGCTGATACCAAGGCGCTTGAGCTGAGCACCACAATGACGGATCCAGAGGAGGGTCGTCTCTTTTGGCCTCGCGATAATTATTCACCATACCCGAAAGTCTTTTCAAAGGTACCTCTTGCCCCTCTCTCCTTCATCAGATAGTCCCACGGTGCCTCTTGTCAAGAGGGACTTGTCAGTCCCACCACCCCCCAATCAGGGGCGGAACCAGGAATATCAAAAGGGGGTGGGGTCCAAGAAGTTGTGGGTGGGGGAACATGGCGAGCGCAGCGAGCCCACTCAACTTGGGATTTTTTTTAAAGGGGGGGGGGGTCGCTGTAAGCCCCCCGTTTTTTTTTAATTATGATAGATATCTGCGCATTTTGAGGCCATTTTGAAGCCATGCACACTTGATATTAGGAGATATTCTGAAGTCAATAGTACATACTTTTTACTTTACAAAAATGGCTGAGTACAATACTGCATTAAAGAAAAAGTATTGGAATTTTCTGGTGAAAAGGGGGGTCCGGACCCCCAGGACTCCCCCTGGATCCGCCCTTGCCAATGCCTTGTCATACCCACCATTACTCACTGCCTTGCCTTGTTCACCTACCTTTAACCAGTCATACTCACCACCCCAAACTGTCTTACTAACCATAACTCGCTAACTCATTGCCCTACCCATCACCTACACCACCACTCACTGCTCTGCCGAAGCCTTCAACAACCTTCTCTAACAACCCTCACTCTGTGACTGTAACACCTTGTCCACCTACCCACCAGTCACCACCCTTCACCACCTCCTTGGCCTGCTCGTCTAAACTAGCACTAAGGCAATATCGTTCAACATTTAGTAGTGAAACACTGATACGGTCGGAAACGGCCACACACAAGGGGAAATGAGTGGGTTGGAAAGTCAAAATCTGTTTTTATCATCACTGTGAACTGGAATATGTTTTTGATGAGATTCGAATCTTGCCTAGAAATTGGAATTATTGGGTATATATAAATACATATTTGGGTCTAGACCCAAAGTTCATGTTATTTTACAATACTGAAATTATCTGACTGTCATTCATTATCCAAACTGTATTGCTGAAAATGTTTCTGAATTTGGACCTAATTCTAATTCAGAGTTGAGGGGAGAACACGCCCAGCTACTGACTGGCGTAGGAGCCGTGGGAAATAGGTAAATGTAAACATTGGCGACTGGTTATTATAAGCATCATAGATCGTATTGTGAATATTTCTCGTGACGTACGGTACGTATAGAAAAGGCATCGGGCGTAATTGTTAGTGCCAACAGTGCCACATAGACCTGACACATCCAGACCTGACATTTTACCTAAACCCGGCTTAGGTAATGATTCGGTATAGTTATTAACCACTGAAATTTTACAAGTTGCCCATAATCTAACAAATGAATATGAATTTCTGGAAAACCAATCAGTTGCGACGGAAACTTTACTAAGAAAAGTTGTTAGAAATGACGAAATATACCTACTGTACTTAGAACTGGACCCAGTTTTTAATTTCATTCAATCATCCCCATCTTTGCCTTCCCCCTGGTCCTCCTATCCTCAACTTTGGCAGTTAATATTTGTTATTATCCCCTCATCCTTAATTATATGACGAAAGTATCTATTTTTTTTCTTTTTCTGTATATTTCAAGAAGTACTGTATTTCTCGTGAAGGTTTTGCTAATCTTACTACTTCTTCATTTGTTTTCATGTCAGTATAACTTATTCCTAGCATTTGCCTATAGCACCACATTTCAAAGGCCTCCAACTTTCTGGTGTCTGCTGAAAGTGTCCATACACTTGCAATATAAAGCCTTTCAGCAGCCTTTTTCTCAATTTGAAGTTACTGTCTCTTTTCATAAGGTCTTTTAGATTATTAAATGCTGTTTTTCTTGCCCTATTCTTGTTTTGATTTCTTCCGTGCATCTACCATCACAGATAATGTTGCTTCCCAAATACACAAAATTTTCCTCATAAGTTCCCTATTATAATTTATTTCCAATTTCGAAACAACCATTACTTTGTTTTTTACAGCGTTCTCTCTTATACTATACCATATTTTTCACTCTTTTTCCACTAATCTGTTAATGAGTTTTTGGAATGCCCCTTCACTATCTGTGATAAGAGCAGTATCATATGCATAATATATACAGTACAGTGGTCCCTTGGTTAACGAACACAATTCGTTCCAGAAGGTTGTTCGTTAACCAAAAATTTCGTTAACCGAAACCATTGTTTCAATGGGTTTTTGGCTAATTGGTTCCAGCTCACCGATAATTCAAAGGTAAAAAAAAAAGGCAGTAAAGTACACTTACTTTGAGGTGTGTATGTAGAAGGCTCCTGGATGATGATGCTCATGTGAATTTGAAGTGGGAGGTGGAGGAGGAGAATGGAGTGGAGGAGGAGAATGGAGAAGAGAAGGATGTGGGGGTGGAGGAAAAGGGAGAAGAGAAGGCATTGGGGTGGAAGAGAAGTCACCCCATGCCACCATTTCACCCATAAAATTTTAGCTCACTTGGTGTAATTTAAGATTATTTTCTTTAAATCAACACTGCACTGCATTATTTATTGTCAATATGGAAACACAGAAAAAAGCATTTATGTTGAAGAGTCTCAAACAAGATGTTCCTTCCTCTGAACCGATAAACAAACTGATGCCAAGCTTGGTGTGTTGAGTGGCTGTTTTGCGTGCAAAAAACTAGTTTCCTGAACTTCAATTATGTTCAATAATTGTTGAAATGACTAAAAAATTTAATATAAAACTTTTAAAATTATTGAATAGTACAACCTTCTTGATATTTACTGAATGGTAACGAATTTAAGCCCTAGAATTGATTTCTGTATTGGCGGACTAATACTACAGCTGGTGAGCAAGCAAATGCAAGCGAAAACATGTTGGGAAAAATTCGTAAGGAATTCGTTAACCAAAATTTTTTCTTTAACCGAAGTGAAGAATCTTATGGAAGGTAATTCGTTAACTGAACTTTCGTTAACCGAGGCGTTCGTTAACTGATATTTGATATTACTTTACCATTAACTTTAAGTCTTTCATTATCACTTGATCACTTATATTAACATTGGACAAATGAAGTTCCTAAAACAATGTAACAAAGAACGAACATACCAACCAAACAGCTAGTAAGCTGATAAGTTTTGAAATGATACAGCCAAAAAAATGACCAATCAGTGGCGAGAAAGAAACACCAGCATCTATTTAACAAATTACTGTACGTTCTCCCTGAACAATAATCTTATACAGTACTTAGATTGAAGCAGTGTGATAATTTAGTAACTTTTTTGACCAATCAATGGGAGATTGAAACACAAGCAACTATTTAGCAACTCTTATTCAGCTTTGATCATCTTGTTTGTTTTTGCCTTACAGAGGTTAGCTCCTGTGTGGCCAACAGAACCTTGTTGTGGTGAACTGGCCAGGCTCAGTGGAGAGCTAGCCAATACAGTGCATTCTACCCATTTACACCCACTAAAAAATTATTTGGCACCCGTGCCATATTGTATCACGCCATAAGGGTGCCGAATAAATTTTTAGTGGGTGTACAATACAGTCTAAATTAGTAGTAGTAACAGGAGGTAGATTATTGGAAGTAAAGTATACCCAATAAAAAATTATTTGGCACCTTTACGGCGTGATACAATATGACACAAGTGCCAAATAATTTTTTAGTGGGTGTACTTGAGGGACTCTGAGCCTAAGGGCATTAACCCTGAATACAGTACCTCCACACCTCTCTCCAGATAGAGCAAAGTTGGGGAAAGATAGTGCTATAAAAATAAATATGTTCCAGCAAGTTGGCACTACTGTAGGTACCTTGTTCCATTGTAGGTCTCAATGTAGTCACCACTAGAGACTGTGTCAGGTTATCATTATTTTTAATGCCGAAAAACCTATGTGTTATTGCATTAACCTTACCATGGCAGCACTTTGTAAATTTTGGTGTTAGTTGTATTAAAAGCTTATCATTGGACCATATTGATTGATTAGGTAAAATATCTGGCATTGCAGCCTGTAGCCATTTGATGCTGAAAATGAAACTTAATATTCCAAAGAACCACTCTTTTTCATTTAGAATTTAAATATCCATTTATCATGTGTTTATTGTGCTCTACAAATTCTGAGGTATAAAATAGGATATTTTAGTTCAATCCTCCATTTACTGTATATTTATATGACATTTCCTCTTTTCAGAATATGCAATAATGTTGATTCAAAATTTGCTGAAGGTTAACCAGAATCAGATAAGATGTGGGCACCGATTCACAAGTTGGCTGTTAAAGATGAATAAAATCAGCACCATAAACCCATTCATCTGCTTATGTTTCAGTAATTTTACTACCAAATATAATTTAAGTGGAAAAGATTATCTCATGCGTGCAAATAAGGAGAGTTCATATCTTTATAGAAGACACTTTCAAATATTAATTAAAAGACCAAACCTCTCCTCAGTCATAAATGTGAGTTATGCATTGCATGGATTTCATACAAGCAACTTTAATCTCGATAAAATGATAGATAGATCAAGAGTACCACTGCTGAATGAAGATGACCTGGAAGAGAGTTTTGTTAGAGGAAGTGGGCCAGGTGGCCAGAGCGTTAATAAGACTTCAAGTGCCTGCATGTTGAAGCACATACCCACAGGTAAGAGCTACTGGATGCACATTTTCTATCTGTCTGACAGCATGTAGCTTCTATGTAATAACTCTTTCTTTTCATGCAACTCAGGAGAGTGTTGCCATTAGGAATACACACATGTTTATTGATTTTGTGAGCAGTAGGTCAAGGTCTATGAGCATTTTATGTGCCATTTGTGGTACAAGTACTCGTGTTGAGTGCCCTTAACACGAGTTCTGCTGGCACAAGATGGCTCCCACATTTTGACTTTGCTAAAAATTTTATCTACACTCGCCACAATAAGTTCTTGATACTCTAAGAGTCATACAATATGACAAAATGAACGAGAAATCTGAACATCGCTCTCTGAGGAAGTTTTATTACAAATTAAATTCTTCTTTTCACCTGTAAATACTGTAAAGACGAGCAACATATAATTATGAAATATTGAGTCACTTCTGAGATGACACGAGCCATGGTGCTCATTCCAAAATCTGTCGTGCACACCTGTTTGAGAAATTTTTGTAGCAAATGTACAGTACAGTACAGTATAGTATACTGTACTATGCAGTATTGTATTTCAAGGTTGCTTTACTAATAGTGTAGTTGTTTGTCACTGAATTATTGGCTACTGTTTCATACTGTATTAATACTTTTAACATGCAGCACAATTTTACTATTACAATATAAATAGTAACAATATTTTTCCAAGTTTTATATTAAAATTATTAGTCGTTTTAACACTTATTTAACATAATTGCAGTACAGGGAACTAGTTTTTGGTGCACCCATCAGCCAGGCCACTCACCCACCAAGGCGTCAGTTTGTGTCTATGTTCAGTGGAGGAAATATCTTGCTTGAGGGTCTCTTGAACACAGAGTATTTTGACATTTTTACAGTACAATTATTGGTCATTCTGAAATTTATTTAACATATTGACGATATATAGTGCAGTGCAGAGTTGATTTAAAGAAAATAATCTTGAATTACACCTAGTGAACTTAAAATTTTATTGGTGAAATGACAGCATCAAGCATGGGGTGATTTCTCTTCCATCTGCACTTCCTTCTCTTCTCCCTTCTCCTCCACCCCCACTTCTAATTCCCATCATCATCATCATCAACCAAGAGCCTTCTACATACACACCTCAAAGTAAGTGTACTTTACTACATTTTTGTTTTACTTTGTATGTACTTTTCGGTGAGCTGGAACCAATTACCCAATATCCCATTGAAACAATGGGATAACGAAATGCAATTACTATTTTTCCCCAACACTTGTTTTTTTTTTTTGCTCTACATAAAAAGTTTGGACAGCATTTGACAAACAGTAATCCAATATAATCCATTTAATTTCAGTACTTCCCACATTTCTTCATCTACTGCAGGTAAATTCCTCCCCCCTATTCCAGAAACTTATTGCTAAAGTTCTCCAATGTAACATTTCATCCATGCATCATCTTCCTTTTCTGAACACACACTGCCCTTCCCGTGTTTTTAACTGTTCTCAGGTTTTAATTTTACTACATCTACACTTCACATGGTATACTGTACTTAAAAGACTTCTCTATAATTTTTATATTCCTTCAGATTACCTCTCCTGTTATACATAGGAACTAAAGTGCTCTCTGCCAGTCCTCTTCCCTCTGTCATGTATAGCCGGTTTAATCTTGTCATCCATTTCCACCTCCCAGCCTAAACATTTCAATGTTGATCCATCTAGCCCTGGTGCCTTATTATTCTTAAGCTTGCTTACCGCCAATTTTACCTCTATTTTTTTCCTTTTTCACTTTGACAATTTATTCTACTTTATCCATAACAGGATAACTCTGCTCCTCTCATCTGTAACAGTTCATAATTTTCTCACTACCACCATTTTATTTCCTCTTGTTGCTGTCATGTATCTCCACTTTTATTCTTAATTGCCAGCTAACTGCATTTTCTTGTGTGTCTCACCCTATACAGCTTCTGAACTTTTTGACAACCTTCTTCCCGTATTTCATCTGCTCTGCTTTTGCTTTTCTTTTGACTTTATTGTACAGTACTTTTCCTGTCTTCCATCAGTCCGTATTTATAACTGGCTCTTGTACAGCTTTCTCTATACAGTACATAACCTTTACACTGGCTGATGACACAAGTTGCATCACTAAGAGCCTGACAGTTCCTAAACCCCTTCCTGTTAGCTTGTATCAGGCACAGCCACAACCCCTCACATTGTGCATTTTCTTTAAAATGCTCATTGAAAATTTTTAAAACACAGCTTATGAAGATTAGATTGAATGTTCTTGATTAATGTTTAATACAAATTTTCTTTCAGGTATTGTTGTCAAGTGCCATGAAGACAGAAGTTTATTAAGAAATCGAAAGAAAGCTCGTCAGTTGATGATAAAGAAATTAGATGTTCATTTTAATGGAGAAATGAGTGTAGAAGCTCAACTCAAGAAAATTCAAGATGCAAAAAATATAAAATTGCAGCAAAAATCAGTGAAGAGAGAAATGATGAAAAAGTCTTGGAAAGAAAGAGAAGGTATTGAGTGAAATAAAAAAGGAGTCAAATCAATTCTCCCACTTAATGCACTGTATCTTCAGCTCACAATGATCATGGTATGTACAGTACAGTAATTTATATTATACAGGTACTCCTCGACATACGACCGCTGCAGTCGTATAAAATATTTTTCAAATTACGTATTTTCGAGTCCCGACGTTAGTGATCGCGCTGTGTACTGACAAAATTTTCGTTTGTAATTCCCTTTAAAATGGCTGGCAAGTGTAAAAATGAGAGTTCTTGTGGTGCTGAGAAGAAAAAGAGACACCCATTTTAAATTTTCTATGTATTATTTTCGCCTTTTCACCCGGTCGTCGGTCCGGAACCCTGTCGTAAGTCGAGGAGAGACTGTACTCAGTAACATAGCTTTTCTTTTCAAGATAATATGCATGGTTTCATGCAAAAGTGTTAGAATCATTACTAAAGTTTCTGTAAATCTGGCTCGAGTAAACTTTGTAGGTTACTCATAATTGTAATGTGTGGATATCTTTAATCCTTATGCCCCAGGGAACGTAAGACCCACTGGGACCCCCATACAGGCATATTTTTGGGGAGAGGGGGGATCTACTTTCGAAAACTGGTATTTCAGACGTAAATTAATGCAGTCACTCCAGGTGTACTGTTGTGGCTGACGTGCAGGTGTTCCCCTTTGGCCAGCGAGGTCGTGGTTGATGGGGAGGGGAAGTGAGCGCCGTTGTCTGTATCTTTGTCCTCGCCCCTGGTTGCCTTAACAAACTCAGCATCATTGTCTATGCCATCCGATACCATATCAAATGCCACTCAACTCAAGCAACCTTTGATGAATAGCACACTACTGTCGAGGGTGTGGAGGAGTGTGACGGGTCACGAGACTTCAAAGGAGGTGCATCCATCATGATAGCTGGTGGGTTACTTGACCACGAGACTTGAGATAAAGATTACATGCGAATTGAGTTGCCAAGTAAATTTAATATCCCATGCAAAGTACTTCTTTCTGCCTGAACATTCAAACCATGCCATGAAAATTAAGAATGTGGAGGAACGGCACCTGGACTTTAAGGGTTAAACTTGTTGTAATTATTTTGTACATGCTCTTTCATGTAAATTTTTCATGAATGTATTAGCCTATTATAATTTCGTACAATACGTATATGGTCATGTAAAAGGACCTTAAAATATGAATTTTGAAATGAATAAGCAAATAAAAACGTATGCATCTGATATCGTTGTTTTACAACCATTTTCCACACTTGTGTGGGTTAGTCATGACAATTACTTGATGACATAGTGACCCCGTTGCCATCAAGCAAGTTTTACAACTGGATGGCTTTCCTTTCGCCAACCCACTTTTACACAGTGGGAGCTGAGGATTTTATATAAGAATTCCAAAGTTCCTCTTTAACTGACAAGGCAGGGTCATAACTCCCTGAGGTAATCAAAGAACGACCTACCAGCCCAAGGTGTGGAATAAAAAAATAGTACTGGGCTTTAAAATAGCCCTTGACATAAGTCAAGAATAATGGAGGGACTCTACACAGGGCCACTGGTCTCCTTCCCTTAGCATGTGGCAGTAAATAAGATACCTGACAAATGAAAATGTGCTGATCAGAATATATATATATATATATATACAGTCAACCCTCGCTTTACGCGGTCCCACATTCCGCGTTTCCACGTTTATGCGGTACCCTGCCGAAACCGGAATGCTCGCATTCCGCGGTGCATGTACCCCTTTACGCGGAGAGCGGCTGGCGAGCTGCGCCATTTTTGGATCCAAACCTCCCGCCATCCGCCATGTTGTGTAAGCGGCGCGAGCAGGGTGCGCACAAGGTCGCCCAGTCATCAAAACATTACCAAGTTCTTCACCCACCACAGCCGGCCCAAGTCAGTGATAGTGAAAATGATAGTGAGGATATGGACTTATATGGACTTTGAGGGGTTTGACAAAGAGGCCCTGCAAGCCTCTGTGGTGGATAGTGATACAATTGATACAGGTGAGGGCCAATAATCTGCCCTCTGCCTCGGAACCAACCCCCCATCCCCGTGTGCCCAGCCATCTTTTCTACTAATGTAAGTGTTAAAAAACCTAATATTATTGATATTTCTCTTAATTATTAATTGTGTGTGCATACCATCATAAAATTAAGAAGTTATTTTTACTACAACATAGGTATTGTGTCTGAAAAAGTGGAGTTTGGGGGTCGGCCCGGTCTCTATTTCAATTAATCCCATATGTTATGTTGTTCACTTTACGCGTTCCTCACTTTACCTGGGCCGCCGTGGGTTGAATTAACCGCGTAAAGTGAGGGTTCACTGTTTAAGACTTACCTTTTTGGTGGTTTTTGGCCAAAAATTAGATTTTGCTGAAAATCACAGTATGGGTTTTCCTGAGTAGTGACTAGTAACGATGTTAATAAGCAAATAGACAAACTGAAGCCTAATAAGTCACCTGGTCCCGATGAGATATTTGCCAGAGTATTAAAGGAATGTAAGGATGAGCTTAGTATGCCCTTAGCAAAGTTGTTTAAATTGTCATTAAAAACAGGTGTCGTACCAGAATCCTGGAGGATAGCGAATGTAATACCGATTTTCAAGAAGGGGGATAGATCACTATCCTCTAACTACTGCCCAATCACTCTAACATCAATAGTAGGTAAATTACTAGAATCAATTATTTCAAACTCTATTTGAAACCGCCTGGAGAAGCACAAGTTGATCAATGATTCCCAATATGGCTTCACAAGCGGGTGTTCATGTCTAACTAATTTATTAACATTCTTTTCATCAGTTTTCGAATTGATGGAAGAGGGGCACAATTATGATGTGGTATATCTCGACTTAGCAAAGCCTTCGACAGAGTCCCCCACGAAAGACTAATGAGAAAGGTAGAAACGCATGGCATCAAAGGTAATATCCTTAAATGGATTAGGGCGTGGTTATGGGATAGGAAACAGCGAGTGAGCATAAACAGCACTAAATCGCATTAGAGCAACGTCACTAGTGGAGTTCCCCAAGGCTCAGTACTTGGACCATTATTATATATTATATACATAATCGACATAGATATCGGCATAGACAGCAACATAAGTAAATTTGCTGATGACGCTAAAATAGGACGTGTAATTAAATCTGACGAGGACTCTGCAAAACTACAGGAAGATCTAAACAAATTTTTCGAATGGTCGGAAAAATGGCAGATGAAATTCAATGTGGACAAATGTAAAGTACTCAGTATAGGAGATGTAAACAGGGAAACCAGTTACCAGATGACAACGATGCCATTGTGGAATCCGACTGCGAGAGAGATTTAGGAGTAATGATAAGTAGGAATCTTAAGCCAAGTAAACAATGTGTTTTTGCTCGTAACAAGGCTAATAAAGTACTTGGGTTCATACAAAGGAGTGTTAGTTACAAGACTAGCGAGGTCATCTTAAAATTATATCTAGCGCTTGTGAGACCTCACCTGGATTACGCAGTTCAGTTCATTGGAAAGAATCCAGAGGAGAATGACAAGACTAATCCCGGGCATTAGGAACCTTGAATACAGAGACAGGTTAAAGCATCTTAATTTGCACTCCCTCGAGAGACGTAGAGTGAGGGGCGACATGATAGAGGTGTATAAATGGAAGTCAGGGTTAAACAAAGGGGACATTACAAAGGTACTCAAACTATCCAACCAGGAGCGAACTCGTAACAATGGTTTTAAATTAGACAAATTTAGATTTCGGCGTGAAATAGGTAAACACTGGTTTGGAAACAAAGTAGTGGATGAATGGAACAAGTTACCAAATATCATCATTAACTCGAATACGCTGGATAGCTTCAAACATAGGTTGGATGCTTATATGAGCAATAGGGGTTGGGTATAAACGGGACTGCCCGGTATGGGTCAATAGGCCTGCTGCAGTTTCCTCCATTCTTATGTTCTTATATACAGTATACCGTAGTGGACAAAATGAGAACTTGCAGTTTTTTGTCAATTCAGTCACTCATGATTCATTTCCTTAAGCTTAATCTGAATTACAATTAAACTAAGGTTTATCACACATTTCACAAAATCTCAATTTCCACAATGTCCAAATTGTTTACCTTCAATTGCTCCCTTATTCCAACCTTTTTAACCAGTTGTACTACAATTAGGAACATCTCTCAAAATACTATACTATAATAGTTTTGTCTCTACAAGAATGTAAATTTATCCTTTAATGAAATGTAAAATCTACAAATTCATATTATCTGGAGACAAATAATTCACCCATTATCCTATGAAGGTAAGAAAATTAATACGTACTTGACATCAAATTATCACTGCTAATTTTTTATATTTAATAATTGGATGAATGACAGCACCAATTTTGCTGGCTGTACATGTGGATAATGGAACTTGGGAGGGGAAAAAAAAAAAATTCATGGAAACACCATTGCTAGCCCCCCAAGAAACTGACCTGCTACAAGCAATGACAAGTTGTAGGATGCATGGAAGAGATACTGGACATGGATTAAAATGAACTAAGCTACCACCAGTAGACAGGTGTGATATTGTATACAGGCAAATATTCTGTCAGTGACAGCAACCTTAATCCCAGACTGGTAGAATGACAAAAGTGTGTGGAGTCCATAGTTACTTGGATGATGATGTGGGTTTCCTTATGGAGACCTTGAACTTAAGGTACCTGTCTTGCTTTGATCACCTCGGTCAGCTCTGCACCACTGACATCCACAAAGTGAGATAAGACTGGCAGATATGACTACTTCAAGCCCATTGCACTGCCTTAAAGGTCAAGAATCTAGTTCAACAACATAATATTCTAGCTTCTACTTGCACAGCAGTGGTGAGCTCCAGAGCTATGAAAAAACTCACTTGGTTATACTTTACTAGGGATGAGGGCCATTCAGTGAAATATTCCCCCCACCCCCTCCTAACCAATGCACACATCCTGTTTATAGGTTTACAGAGGGTCCCCGTCGTACGAACACCCAACTTACAAATGCCTGCCGATACAAACGAGGTTAAACTTAAATTTACAGTATTTTATTTACCTGATGACTTTCATTTTTTTACCGGGTACTTTTATTTACTGTATTTTGTTTCCCCTTTTCTCTTAAATTAAGTGAATTTAGATGTACAGTATATAAGGACTTAGGCTATACTATAGTGGGATTTTAATCATTGTTCTGCAAGTACAGTATGTACATAGCATGTGTTTCGACTTTCGTAAATTTTTTACTTGAGAACGTCCTCAGGAACAGAACCCGTTCGTAACCCAGGGACCCCCTGTACATAAAAATTTGTTTTAGTATTACTTAAGACTGAGTACCAATTAAGTTTGAAGTCACTTATTTTATAGAAAGAGAACTTGGTGATCTATCTTTGGTTGAGTTCAAGGCTATGAAGAGAGAAAGCTGAAAGATGAATGTACAATATATAGGTAAAGAGAAGGATAACATCTTTTCTGCTTTCAGAAAAAATCTGAGCTAAAGCGTAAGACCTGTTCCTGAGAGTCATACTGAGTTTATGATGTATCTGAGACAATTTTTGTTTTCATTATTACAGTACTAACAATTTGGATGTTAAAAGAAAAAATAATTACAGCATTAAAAATTTTAGATGAGAAAAAAAGAAGATACTGTTCCTTATTGCATATATGGGCATATGTATAAATCGATTATTAAAATGCATTTTATTATACAATAGACTGGACTTTAATACAGTTCCATAAACCACAATGATTATCTAGACTGATAATGGTAATAAGCCTCTAGGCCTCTTCTATTCATATTTTGTTTGCATTCATATTTCATGGAGCTTAATCAACTTAAGAGATCATAACTATACATTATTGGCAGTACAGTACAGTATATTGAAAAGTACCAAAACTTTTTTCTACAATCTGAACAAAAATTTTTTTTGCAGTCATGTATTATTTACTCTATTAACTTATTGAACTGGAAATAACATTCATAGAGGGAGAATGACTAATTAAATACTAGTAATCAACAGAAAATTTCCTGATAATTTATTCTTATGTTTAATATGTTTGGATATCATTAAAATAATTATGGACCCATTCTATACTGTAAAATGTATTGCATTAAGTGGTAATTTTGTTTTATTATATATATATAAAAAAAAGTTGAGGAAGGGACTCCATCATTTACAATTAGTATTTAGACTCCCAATTTTGATGCCAGGCCTAACAGTCTGGAATTCTTAACCTGTTGTGTACAGGCTTCCCTCCGAGATGAATAAAATCGTCTGGCATTAGCCAAATAAAGTATTAAAAGTGGTGTCCCCATAGTCAAAGGGTTAGTGGAAGCAGTCTACTAATCCTTTGTGTATGGGTTCCCCTCAGAGCAGAATAAAATTGTCTGGCATTAGACAAATGAAACATTAAAAGTAGCATCCCCTTAGTGAAGGGGGTTAAAGTGGTAAAATCTGTTATACTGAGACCCACCCACACAATTAATCAACCTCAATATGGACACGCCATCATACAAGTAGAGATGGCTTAAGCAAATTAACATTAACAAAATGGACAATTATATAGCATACCTTTTGCACCTGCAATGCAATCATAAATTACAACATAGGGAATACTGATTGTAAGAAACTACTTCACTGTTTATTCCTATGTATAAGTTTTGTGAATTCACTAATAATGGCACTAAAACCTGTAAATATTATAATTAATGATTTTATTGAAATAATGTAAGCAAGGGTGGCTGTGAATGGTAGTACAGTTCTGTATATACATTTCATGTAAGTAGCATGTACTGTATGTGGAATGGGCATATGATTTTAGTATATGCAGGTGTGGATACAGAGGCATTGTGTAAACATGTCTGGGCAAATGCAAGCTAGTGTGGAGACTCATAAGTAAGTACGTACAGTATTTATAATTTATTTATTTATTTTTTAAATGTGATCATGCTATAAAACTGATTTTTTTCCTAAAAAATATATATTTATCAAATATCTACAGTATCTATTTTTTCCCAAAATATGTGATATTATCATGATGTAGAGTGAAATTTTTTTTTATAATCACTGGTAAGAGTACCATGAGCAGATGCTAATACTCCTCTGTGTAAAGCAACTGAGCTAAAGACAAAACAATTAGACAACAATATGCCAACACCAGGGTGTTAACAAGGTCTGTTAAAAATTAGGGTGTTAAGAAGAGGTCTTTGTTAAAAAAGTGATTGAGCTAAAAATAATTATTTTCAATAAACATTTACACTATCTATTTCTTCAAAATAAATGACTGATGATTATGAAGTAGAGCTAATACCAAACATTCAATATTTACTGTACAATAACCAATATATTTTAAATATCTATTTCTTCCACACAACTGACTGATGATGATGATGAAGTGCAGCTAACATCAAACCTAACTCTCTTTTCTTCACTGGGAACACCTGTAGAAGAACGTAATGAACTTTTCATCTGAGACTGTTTCTGTTCTGCTAATTTTTGTAAGAGTTTTTGGTATTCTTGACTATTTCTTGGCCATTGAGTTAGATGTTTTTTATTGTATTTAATGACATGACTTGTTGATGATTTTGACTCTGAAGAATTGTTTGAGGTATTTAAAATATTCTGTATATTTTCAACAGCTTGAACAGATCGCCAGGCCACAGTATGTAAGTTATCCATAAACTCTCTACTATTTTCTAAGTCAGAATTTGAGGAGAATGAGCAGTCCTCTATATCATCTATAGGTGTTGGGCTAACACCAGCAAAATGCATAAGATACTGCAATCTTGTCAGTAGGTCTTCCACAACATTCTTAAAATCTTCCAAACTAAGTTTCCCTGTGAAAATAAATAAATTAATACAGATGTTTTATTCTTCTCTAATTTTATGAAATACCTACAACATAATATACTTAATGAATATGGTATGTCCACTGTCTCAAATGTTCCACTGTACTTTTCTTCCCTCCCACTTACATTGATTAATTATCTTTTGACTCAACTAGTATTAATCACATCACTTTATTTTATTTTTTTAATTTACAACCATTTCAATAAAATGAGAAAATTCTATTACTAGCTGTAAATGACTACATTAAGTAGTTTTTGATGCATTTATCTAGATGTAAGGTATCTGCAGATACAGTGTTATAAAATACAAGGTAGTATAGTAGTATTTTATAATACTGTTATCTCATATAATGATAGGAATTAAATTTTTTATGGAAAAATAAGTGAATATTCATATTAGTCACAGTCAGCCCCGCACTTGCCTTTCTTGATGTTGGTGCGTGAAAAAAAAGGGGGTACTGGTATGTGTACCTGAAATTACGAGATGATAAATAATCGTTCTGAGTGCTATCTCTGCCGTCCTTCTCTCCCACACTGGTTCAGTGAACACCTCCTAGGCATTAGCTGGTAAAGTGGGTGCTGTAAGTGCCAACCATATATTCTGTATTGTAGTGCAGTGTGTCCCCCTCATCACCTACGACACCAAAAGCTTGAATTATCCTGCACTGCCATTAAGTGTTAATTTTTGGGCATGTTTTCTGGTTATGGTAGACTATTTGGCAAAAGAATTGTGTATTGGGGAATGGGACGAAAGATTGGGAGGCAAGTGTCTTGATAATTCGGAATGGTTAGAACCTATATATTTCAAGTTATGAAGGGTTTACTGTTGATGCCAAATGTATAAATTCATCAACCACTTTCAGTTACTCTCCACTTAAAGTAGCTTTACACGTAACCATCTCCTAATACATACAGAACTATACTAAAATTCTCTTTTCAATACAGTATTCTCATCCATCATAAAAGAAACTCTCTCCCTCTCGTCTTGTGACTTCATTGTTTAGCTTCAATTCCACAGTTACCCAGTCTAACTCACGTCAACACGGCCCATTCTTAAAATACATTGAACCTGAGCACCCACAGTGACAAAACACAATTCTTCAAAACAAAAGTAATTCCTCTTACCTTGTTGGGATAATGTAATATGATTCATAACTGCTAAGACTGCTACTGTTAGTTGAGTAATAGTGTCTGCAGCCGATTCTACACGATTTACCCAAAGAATAATTTTGCGTGTCTGCTCGTCTTCAGGAAGGCTTTGGTCATAATTCAAGGTGGCCTGATGATAAAAGAATTAAATCCAAAATTTGAGCTCCAAGTGTTTTGATTGATACCTTCTGTATCTATGTACAATCACGAGGACTGAAAAATAAGTTTTCATTAGCAGAAGATTAAAGGTATCTGATCAGCAGGTTTATCTAAGCTTGAAGAGAAGATTATCCTCTTTCTACAAACTCATGGCACAATGACCTACTACACCATGCACAAATGAAACAGAAATTGAAGTTTTGATAAGTGATTGCATTTATTGCCTTTTTAATTTTTCTCTAAACTTTCACCTCACTAGTACCAGAAAGTGATGAGCGATGGTTTTATGATACAATGAATAAAAGGGAGGTAAATAACAGGGACCCCTGTGTAAAAAAAAATTCTCCTATATACAACTCCCATAGATTATTCCTTTAATATTATATCATGGTGGATACATCCATAACACTGATTATAATTTATATCTACTGCAGTGCTTGGCTTTTTCTGTGAAATAGTTTTAATGTGAACTGATAGTATTTATATATAAACCTGAATTTTAATACATGTTTCACATATAAAAACATAAACATGTGGAATTAAACAAAAACAAATTATAATAAAAAAGGTACAATATACACCAAGAACAACTTACATTGAGTTGTGCAAATTTTTTCAGAAATGCAGAGATGGCAGATGTTGCAGACTGACAAGCAAGTGAGAGGGCATCACAGCTTTCAGATCTGAAAATGAAATAATGGAAATTTAATAATAAATTTTATCTCCTGCTGTCAACAGTACTGAAACTAGTCTAGAACTATGAGAATAGCTTCTATTAATCTGAATTGACTAACTGAATTGTATTCAGGTACCCGCTGATTTTATAATGTCCTATAAAATTGGTTTCAACAAGTCTTTATACGAATGTAAATATTTAATTGATGAATAGCACTTTAATGAATATTCACTTTAACTATAAGCAAATTTTGCTTTAACAAACGTCTTGCAAAAGTAAAAATTAAAATTTCACGCACAGAACTAGTTTTAGCTTTCACAGGCAAGAGAGCCACTTTGGATGTGCAGAGATGCATTTATGCTCTGATGCATTGGGGGGGCCTGAGACAAAGAGATAAATTTTTTAATGTGTTTATTATTTACAATTGTTTTAACAGAACCTGCACTTTATGTGACAAAAACTCCCAGTTGTCAACAGTTCCCTCCTCAGAAAATAACTCCCAACAATAAATAGAAATAAGTGGAAAATGGCCATAAATTGTTGTTTTGATTCCCCTGGAACAAAATCCCAAATAATATACCGTATGGGTTCTACTATATTCTATATATTTTTCTCACTTAACCAATGAATTTCCAGGAGCCCATCCCCTTTGTATATTGCAAAACAATTAAAAAGTATATACAGTCTATATAAGATAGAAATTTTTTTCAGAAAGGAGTAAAATAAGATTCAATATTCTCACCTGTCAACTTCTTTGCAGGTGGGAGCTGCCAAGAGGACTGTGGTCTTACTTGCAGTTTTACCAGAATTGATCACCAACCAATCAAGTCCATTTCTTAATCCATCTGTGAACTTCTTGAATAAAACTCCTCCTGAAATTATTTATTCTGATAAAATAAATTTCCAGTACAATTGAAGCAACCTAATTTTTTTCCTCATACTTTTGTATAAACTACAATTTGCTAACATCTGTGAGAGATCTGAACCAATTTAACCACAACTGTCAACATGACAACATAGTGTCACGGGTCAATCAGGTCAGGGTGGGTGTCAATCAGGTCAGAGACGAAATCAATTATGTTAGGGCAGAAGTCAATCAGGTCTGGGTGGGAATAAATCAGGTCAACATTAAAAACAATTATTACATGCTTTTCCATAACTGTGGCATAAATAAATGCACTGGTCACTGACATGATGCTGGTCAATAACTTCAGAGTTGACCTGATAATGAAACGCCATTTGTCAGGTAAGGGTAACTGTCGATCAAGAATTTTGCTGTCTTTACTATAAGTACTGTCAGGTATTTCTTCTATCTTTCTTGTCATTTAGTCCAATAAAATAAAATAGCAATCATCATAATATATTTATAGATATACTGTATGCACCAGTAACACCAGTGGTAACCAGAGTGTTCCATTCATTTTATAGACATAAATAAAGGCACACTGCAGCTTATGTAAACTAATCTCATTAATATTCCCTTCAGCATATTCTATAAATCTTATATATAAGCATATTTCTTAAATTACAGTTTTCAATATAAATCTACAAGAGTGAGGGAGAGAGACTTATGTATTGGGGGAAATAAAAAAGAAGAAAGATTTAGGAGTAAGAGGTACAGTTGGGGTCAAAAGTTCGTTCCCCCTCAAAATAAAGCAGAATCGAACCTAAATGAGATAAAACAATAGACCTGCACCAGACAACAGCCAAGGTAACTAAGTTTGGGGATTCATTCCCATGACTCAGTTTCACTACGGGGAGTGAACTTATTGTCTGCGACTGTACATAGACTTAACCCCTTCACTGTGGGGATGCCACTTTTAATAGTTTATTTGGTTAATGCCAGATGATGACCCCACACACAAGGGGGGTTAAGAGGAAGAAAGACTAAGAGGAATATAGTCTTTGAAGTATATTACAGTACAGTATTTGGGAATGGTTTACTTGATTCTTTGGAGATGTGGCACAGTAGTGCTTCATTAAAACTTAGCAGAAAAGATGTCAAAGTGGCTGGAAAAATTCTGGTATTAAGGAATAAAACCCAGCAATGGTAGAAATCATGAGTAATCAGAAAATCCTTAATACCACAAGTGCTATGCTCCAACTATTCAGTTATTGAGAGATACAGTGTTATAGTCAGTTGGGCAAGATATTATGGTTAGGTTGTTGTAACATTTTGTAATTATGGCTACTTGTAATTATTCATAAACCAAGGTTAGGTTGACAATCTTATAACAGTAGTCACGCAATTACGCGTATTATATTGTAATAAGGATTTTGGAATAGTGCGGTGACCTAAATTGCCTCCACATATTATGATAGTGACACCCATTTTGTAATAAAGATGCGGTAGACCATGTGCGGTATTTCCATCACAGTGTAGAGACGCTCTGTGCGGGGGCAGACGTTGCATATCCCCACGTGCATGTGAGTGGTCCTGAGGTGCCGTCAGGGGTGGATCAACATGCCATTCTTCAGCATACCCTAACCCTTGGTGAAACCCCAAGATGTCTCTAAAGTGACCTTGATTGTTATCCCCTGGTAACCCTGACAAGAAGTCATGCAAGAAGTTTACTTTGAAGGAAGAGGTTAAAGTTATTGAAGTTAGTAACCATTATTGCTTGTCAGTATGGGGCCAATGAGAGCTCCAATTGAATTAAGAAAATGCAAAGTGCATGAAAAATTAAACAGGTCTACTCCCCGTCATCAATTCTCAAAACCTTCAAATATTAGATGATGAGGGCACAGCGAAACTTCCCTCACACTACCTCACACAGCTGTGAGCAGAGCGGGAGACCCTGCATCACGCTACATCACCACTGTGCCATATGACCGCTGCTGGACCTAAACGTGGCTGCAAGTACCTGTATTTCTACATTTAATAAATTAAGTAGCATGTTTTGTGTATTTTTCAGAACCTAGCTCCCATTTTCCTAAAGAAACAATATACTGAACAGCAATAAAGCAGAATTTGCAATACTGTGTACAATTATGGAATCATTCTCATGTAATTATGTGACACCACTGTATTACTGGATGAAGATGTTGTTGCAGGAACAATTTAACCAGCCAGATGACAAGTGAATCAGTAAAATTTGACATCAGCTGGTCCATGATGAAAATTCTACAAATTTGACCTTTAGTTTTGACGAATCTCAAGCAAGACCAGTAAGCTTTCAGGGTCAATTCTCAGGAGTCTAAACTAAAATTCATAGAGTGATACCGTAGTTACACAAAATAATTTTATGACTTTCCCCAATTAATGAATAAAATACAATGTACAGAGAAAATTACCTTAAACTGACGATGATGTATAGTGCTTCAAAATATGCATGACTCAGAGATTTCTTAACAATATTTATGTTTAGACATACTTCTTACCTGGTATTAATTTAGTGAAAGTTGGTACTGGTAATGGAGCCAAGAGAGCCAATTTTGCAATATCAGCTACAAGGGTCTGTGCCAATGATGTCAGTGTGCCACACTCTTCTTCCACCAGACTATCCACTTCATTCTTTACACCCTGATAAGCGTAAATAATAAACAGTCAAATATTGTAATTTAGTAAGATATATAATTCTATTTTAAGAAGGTACTATTTTTCCAATACACTAAAAAGGGAAATCACATCAATTCTACTCTAATAAACTTGGGGGATGGATGAGCAATAACACCACATAAGCTAGTGCATACTTCATCCTTCTCAGGATCCCTGTAATGGTTTTTAGGCATCAACCTCATCATTCCTGGCAACACCCACACACCAAGCAGGTGATTTCATGGGTCGTTCATGTTGGTGGTTAAGTTGCAGCATAAGTGTACTGATTATTTAGGAAATCATCGGATCCAATGTGCACAGATACTTTTTTGATCTAGTGTACACACCTCTTATTTTTACTAGATATGATTTTTTATATGATTTAGCTGAGGTCTGCCCTGGGAGTTGTTGTATGCTGATGGTTTAGGGCCCGCTCATACTGAAGCTGGAACAGGCATATTCTGACGCAAATTTCCGAATGAGTGAGTCAAGTTAACAACACATATCTTACAGTAAACTCCCTCTGACCTGGATTTACTTAATCCAAATCCCATTGCAAACTGGACTGGGGTCCAGCATCAAACACATGTATCCCCAACCCAGAAAATGCACAACCCAAATCCAGTTCGTACAGTATGGGGGAAAATTCGTGTAAGCAGGGGTTGCCACAGTCTTGGCAGAGGGTAACTCGGCAGCTGCCTCTGAGATGGTGGTTGCTGAGGGGCACTAAAGTGTCTAAGAAATATAAATAATGTACAGTACAAACAGTGTGAAATTAGTAATGAAAACATAACTTCTGCTCCACCTTTGGTAAATACTTTATGAGTGTCATACAATCACCTCCTACCTCAACTGCCTCGTCACCTCAAGACTCAACTGCTCCATGATAAGTTAATAACTAATAAGTACAGTACTTTATTATTAATATGTACTGTGCTTTTATTTTTCATAAACAGGCAGTAATAATGTATACCATATGAAACACTCTTCTACCTTGTACAGTTCTCTTACCACTTCCCATTATATGAGGATGTGGTAACTAGTGAAAATATTTATGGCCAGCAAAAAAGTGTGTAAACTTTTATCAATAACATCTGTTCTAATAGTGTAAGAAAGATGATTTTGGTACTGGAACAACCCTGAATAAATTCTTGATGTTTCAATGAAAGATCCTCAAACAAAATATTTCGACACGATTTAATGATGGGGAACTTGATTCTTTTATGAAAAAATTTTAGAAATGTTTATAACAGAGTACATAAAATCAGTTCTAATTAAGTTAGAAACACCAATTTCACATTAAAATAATCATGAATAGTCTATGAAAATATCTTTGTTTCAGTAAATACAGGACTGCGTAAAAAAAAAAAAAAAAAATATAAGATACAGGCCATCAAATGGAGGTACTTTTGTGGTGAGAGGCGTGAATGGAGCTGTGTATATGAGAGTGCCTGGCAACACCAGTCAAGCTGCCGAGAGCATATGAGACCAAGGAAAATTTTCCTTTTTTCCCACCATGTTAAAACCCTAAGCAACAACAACAACAAAAATAAATTTAAGTGGCTTATAAAAACCATGAGGGTGTTAAGTCTAGACAAAAAATTGCAGTAGGTTTGGTATTCTTAGGTAGCTTAAATCAGAAACCCCCCACCCCCTGAATTTTCCACCCTGCAATATAGACAATACAGACCTCCACCCAACCCGGAGAGGCCTTCCCCCAATTAGTTTATATTAAAGGGAGTTTACTGTACAGTATATTCAAATCACATCTACATGTAATTCAAATCTTTAAAATTTTATCCCTGAGGTAAAACAGCTTCCCTTTCCCTAGAAAGACAGCAAATCCGTGTAACAGGTATAAGCTACGCTGAGAAAATCATAATACCCACCGTGTCGTCACATCGTCTGTCTCCAGACAATAAGTTTCAGAATATATCTGCTTGTGGCTTCAGTCTGAATGGGCCCTTACAATTGATAGCATATAGTATGAAAGAGGCAGTGGAGATTTTTAAGATGTGGGAGAATGAAATAAAAGTTAAAGAGCCTAAGAATGAATGTGGTAAAAAAGAAAAGAAGAAGAAAAAAAAGGATGATTTTTAGAGTCAAGAACCTGAGTCACCAGACAGAGATTAGAGGAAACCAGGCAATATGAAGAGCTGCCAGAAAGTAATCATGGTTAACCCATGGAAGCATGGAAAATTGCCATAAAATGCTGGTGATAATGATGACACATTTGAGTACAGTAAGTCCTCAATATATGTGAGTTCAGTATATGCGAAGACCCTATTTCTACAAGAAATTCAATCAATATGAGCAAAATTCAACCTTATGAGAGATGCCACACTCCCTGATGACTTTACAGATGTCACTTCAACACCATCACCCATTATGAAAAACCTCTACCCAAGCTGATTGATCTGCTTTTATTGTTAAGTACATTGCACTGTACCCTTCCTCTATTATTTTAAAAATAATATTTTTTATATATTTTTTTATGGTTTATCTGTCTTGAAATCGTGTTGAAAATGGCTCTGAATTTTTTTTTTTTTTGGATTATGGAGCACATCATATTTTTTCCCATTTAACCAAGTATTCAAAATGTGCAATTTTGCTTTATGCGAGGGTTTTCAGGAATGCATCCCTTGCATATATCGAGGGCTTACTGTACTTGCATACCGGGGTAAGCTTGGTTCATGTACTATCAATCATTAAACAAACAGGATAAACTACAGCTAAAAAAAAAATAATAAAATACTGATAGATATGTTTAGAGATTAACTAAGGGTGTATTAATAACATTTATATTATAGACAAAAAAAAATTTAGTTCAAGGAACCACATACACCAGCCTAGACAACAACTGAGATGGACAAATGAAGTGCTGCCCTGTTTCCAATTAAAATCCTACTACTGTACTTATGTAACCGTTTGACTATTTTTCAAATTACAGTCAATAAAATTATTTTTTTTTTGTATTAGGATATTACAAATGCATATTTTAAAGGACAGGCTAACCTGGAAGATTCTAGATGCACAATTAGTGATCTTGGGTGCTGCTCGCCGCAGCTTATCCTGCAACTGTACACCTTCTTTGCAGTCTGTCGTATTCTCATTGCTGACTACAGCCAAGAGACTGCTAACTGCAGTTTGGCTTGAGTGATACAAATGAATGAGCTTCCTGCTGAGATCACCATCTGCCAGTGTGTGACCTGGCTCTGTTATGTGGTCTCTAATGTGCTGGAAGTATTACAAAATACATTTTATTCACAAATACTATGGTATATTTACGAATGATTCAATATTTGTGATAAGTATGAGCATCAATGTTTTAAGGTACACTTTGTCCTAAAATGCTAAGCTACATTTACCTATGACTCAATAAAATTAACAATGTTCTTATCAGTGACCATGAATAAGCTTCCCTACAAAAGTTGAACACATATGGCTGTCTACCACATCACCAATCCTTGTAGAAAAAGAGCCACAAAGGCCTGTTCATGAAGGCCTACACCATGAAATTTGGAACAAGTGGTTCCTCGATATATTAAAAATATGAGTTCTCTTGCCAGAGAGGCAGGTTAAAAGTTTCACATGATATGAGGCATTATAAACCATGGCCCCCCATATCCGATTCAACTTGAAAAGACAGCACTTTCCACTGAGAATGGAAACCAGGTCTAAAGATGAAATGCCAATTCTCATGAGACAGTATATTTGAGGATATTACCTGGTCTGCTTCCCCATATTTCCATATCTTAATATCATGTACAACTCTGGTTTCCATCTCTCTAAATACCAAAAGCTCACCCTATTACTACATTTGTAGTCCATCTTAATAACTCCCACAGTATCGTCTGACAAGGTGCAGCTTTCATCATAAGTTGACAAATTTGTCAGGATTACCACCAAATGATACTGTGTCCTGAGACCTAATTGGTGTCTCATCTTTGTTACATGTTCTGCAAGAGAGATCAGGCGATCCCCATCCTCAAGGGAACATCTGAATTCCAGCCCAGGACTAGTAAATTGTCACAGGAACAGGAGCATTAGCCCCTTCCTTTCCTGAAACCATCAAATCCATTCCACATGTGATCCTATCAGCATGAAGCCATTCACACTCTAAATCTTTCAGTATCATCCTACTTTAAAGGTAGAAAATAGCCAATAAGGCATATTTAAATATTCATAAAATATACTGCACAGGAATAAGATACCACAAATATCCATTTTTTTTAAATCTTTATGTTCATCCAACAATCCCACTACATTGCATGGTGACTAAAATCTTGAAAATTTTTTTTCTAGGTGACTTACCCGATGTGTTCAACTTTGGTGTTCCCATTCCCTAATAAGGCTCCAAGATAAGCTGTCTGGTTTACCCCTGTTGCCTCACCAATCATCATCATCATCATTAACTCAGCAATGTAATGTACATCCCCCAAAACCACTTGATACCATTCATTTTGATTATGGATACACACTGCTGATTCCTGAATGTCCATTTTCCTTGATCTACTGCTTCCCGGTACCTGTCCTTTCCTTCCCTTCTTTCTCTTACTCTCTGTGTTTGAATTGTATGTTCTCTATCAACCGAGCATCCACAAATTTGACAAATTATCCAATAGTGAAAAACACTTACTACTGTAACTCCATACAAATCAGCAACAGCATTTAAAGCAGTGGTGAGAGGAGGAGTTAAGGGGTCAGCAGTAGGCAAGCTGGCCAGGGCCCAGTGGACTGTAGCTGCTACTGTCACAGAACCTTTACAAGCAGTCATCTCTGAATTACTTGCAATATTTGAATGTTCTACACCAAGTAACATGTTATCTGCAAATGCAAGAACAAGAGAGGGGAAAATGTAAAAGTTGGTAGCAGTGTACACAAATATTAATTATGAATTTCTTATGCATGACCTTGACCTTCAGTAATTTAACAAAGGAATAGAACTAGTATGGAAGTATGTACAGTATAAAGCATCTGTACTACAGGTCTGGTCATTCAACCAGCCTTCAGATAAATTGTGTTCACAAGCATTAAGTAGTATTTTAACTCATATGACCTTAACCTTTGACTTGTGATCCCAGAAATTAATGGGGTGTAGAATGTCATATGTACAGTAATTTACATATAAAACTGTTTTTTCAGTGCTTTCTGTCTAATTTCCATCAAGTAAATTTTGTAATTACAGTGCAAGGTGATTCAAATGCCTTTACTTGCAACAAATCAGAATCCAGTACTGTAGGTGGCTGATAAGTAAAAATGTTTTAATCCCATGTATGGTCAATATCTAATACCATCCCTATAAAAGAATGGGAAAAAAGCCTATAAATCGTAAACTAAATTTTTTCAGATTATAATAGTGTATACTGCTACCTCACTTAACACTGCATAGGGAATACATTCCTAGAGAATGGCCTGTCAAGTCTTTGTAAACCAAAACAGTTTTACATGATATATAGAGGGTTATATTCCAGAACCCTCCAGACCCCAAAAATTCTCACTAAATCACATATAACAAAGAAACAGCAATAAACATCTTTTCCATATTTACAAGCAATGAGTTTCTCACTCTTGTTGTTGCTTTTTTTGCAACTCAAGAATTTGAAAGACCCAAACTAGTTTTAACTTCATCTGTGTTCTTCATTGCACAAATGTTTGAGTTACTCACAATAAACACACAACCAAGCATTGGTGCTGACACCACACTCTCATGTTGCTGAATTATCTCACACTTGGTTTGTAATGCAAATATTTTTTTTCTAATTATGGGGTTACCTTCCATTGCAAGAGAACTTGTACGATGTCTGGTGGGCGCTATGATGCAAGAAAAATCTGAACTGTGTGTAATCAACAAGACAGTTCACCACTTGAGGTCATAATAATGACATCCACTAATCTGCACACCAACACCACCACACACGGATTAGTGGATGTCATGATTATGACTTGACCTCATGTTAAGTAAGGTCGCCCTGTGTACTTAAACCTCTCTCCGTCCATGTACAGCAATTCATATGCTGATAACCACAAGGAAAGAAGAAAACACTTCGTGTTTTCTTCTTTCCTTGTGGTTATCAGCATATACCTAGATCACGCGCACCTACAGTGATATATATATATATATATATATATATATATATATATATATATATATATATATATATATATATATATATATATATATATATATATATATATATATATATATATATATATATATATATATATATATATATATATATATATATATATTTATTTATTTCATGTAAATCCACAATGAAAACGTGGATAAGATAAATCTTGATAAAATCACACCTGTTAAAAGATTGAATGTGTACCAACAAATCTGTGTATTGTACTCGGGACTCGAGTCAAAAGAAGGATAAATCTGACAAATTATCATACCAAACAATGTACTTCTAAGGGCACTTACTTCTCCTGCTGGTGTTTAAGCGTGGAAGAATGGATGATGGTGCACTAATGGAACAATTCAGAGAGGTATTTAACGTGTGGAGAGAAGGACATTCTAGTAATTTGTTCACAAATCCAGGCACACAGCTTAAATCTTCAGTGCGCTCCCATTGCAAGCTGGTTTCAAACATTTCATCTTCATATTCCTCACCCTGAAAAATGAAACCATATACTGTACTGTAGAGAGGCACATCCTGGTGGTATACAAGATAACAAACAAACAAACCCGAAAAACTCGTCCAATACTGAACTTGTTCAGTATTTTTACCCCAGATAAATTGTCACAATACCAAATATTTATGTCCTATAAATATAGTTTGGTAACACAAAACATTAATATACGCTAAATAGCATATACTGTATTTTTTTTTTTTACGGGAATTAGCCCATCCAGGCACAGGTCACTGACCCACATCGGGGCCTGGGGGGCGAAATGTAATAATAATAATAATAATACAGTAATACCCCGCTTTACGCGGTTTCACTTTCCGCGATTTCGCATTTACGCGGTACCTCGCCAGAACCGGACTTTTTTACGCGGTGCATCTACTCATATACGCGGGAAGCGGCGCGGGCAGGATGCGCACAAGGTCGCCCAGTCATCAAAACATTACCGAGTTCTTCACCCGCCACCCACCACAGCCGGCCCAAGTCAGTGATAGTGACAGTGATAGTGAGGATATGGACTTTGAGGGGTTTGACAAAGAGCCCCTGCAAGCCTATGTGGTGGATAGTGATACAATTGATACAAGTGATACGGGTGAGGGCCAATAATCTGTCCTCTGCCTCGGAACCAACCCCCAATCCCTGTGTGCCCAGCCATCTTTTCTACTAATGTAAGTGTTAAAAAAACTAATATTATTGATATTTCTCTTAATTATTAATTGTGTGTGCATACCATAATAAAATTAAGATGTAATTTTTACTACAACGTAGGTATTGTGTCTGAAAAAGTGGAGTTTGGGGGTCGGGCCAGTCTCTATTGGAATTAATCCCATATGTTCTGTTGTTCACTTTACGCGGTTTTCACTTTCCGCGGTACCCCATGGGTTTAATTGACCGCGTAAATCGGGGTACTACTGTAATAATAATAATAATAATAATAATAATAATAATAATAATAACAATAATAATAAAGAACCACAAAGAAATACAAAATGAAAAAAAAAATCAAAAGTGAGGAACAATATACTGTATGTATGTTGTGTTGTCAATAGTAAGAGAAACAATTGAGACCCTGCAATTGTGTGTAAATGAGGCAGAAAGTCAGATCAGCAACCTGGGACTTGGTCACAATTTTCGTGATGCCATGTGGCAGCAAGATCTACCATAGACAACACATTATGCTTCCAATATCTTCCCAGGCGGTAGTACCTCCCTGTTTGGTAGCTGCCTAATACCTACTACCTATAATACAGTACTGTACATAAAAAAATACATTAACCCAGATACTGTACAAAAAGTAGTTCTATATTATATAAACAGTTCCCTCCTGGTTGTCTGGCTGGTCAGCTGTTCACACTATACAGTGTATGTAAACAGAGCACCAGGCAGTGGTTACTCATCCATAAGAGCTGCAGAGCTGCACTCCCTGTCACACTGCCAGGAGTATGATTCATCTACACATGAAGGTGAATTATACACTAACAACTAATATTTCATAACGAATTAGTTTGAATGCTGTTTTCATTACATATTTACTACATTTGCTGGAGCCCAACCCTGCTTTTTGTAGGAGTTTAAAGTCCACAAGCTCCATGGTTATTTTATCACAATAGGGTTTACTGCACAAAAGGTTTTTAACACAAACTGTTATGACTGTAAACATTGGAGGAAAATTGGTTGATATAACAGTCATATTACTACATAATTCCTATTCAAATAGATGAAATAGGAGCAAAATTTGTCACTCACAAGCCCTTTCCTACTGCTTAACAAGGTAGCCAACTATTTGCTGCTATTCATTCTCTGTAACTACTGTGGCAGATACATTCTGATATGGTGTTTCCCATTCACAACAGGGTCCCAAAATATTATATTCTCGAGCCTTGTACCAACCTGGATAATGTCACGCAGAACTTGCAATTTCTTTTTGAAAGCTGCTCTGGTGAGTGTGGCTGTCATCTGATGTGGTAAATCCTTCATAAGTACCACAACTTCCAGGCCTGTTTCATTTAATATTTCTTGCATCATGAATTCCTGCAAAATCATAAGTTATTTCATATCACAGGAAATATTAAAACAGTTTTGTCTTAATTTAATTGTGATCACATTTTCTATATTCTGATTATTTAGAGATGCAATGAAGGGACAAGGAGTGCTCAACTGTAAATTATTCTAAGAACTTAACTTCAAGTACATTCATAATTTCATCAAAGTTATATTTCAAACAGGACTTTCAAGTTCACTGATTTAACTATATCTAGAGAGAGACTCAGACATCCAAACACATCTCATCACAAACTTTATTATTTGATACCGAGTTAAAAAAATGACACAGAAAAGAATGTCTTCAGATGTGCATAAATTTCCTGATTAAACATTGTAACATGTCCTGATAGTTGAAATGATATTTCCAACTGCATTATAGTACTCATGGACCTTAATCCTATGCAAAAAATTTAACTGTATTTGAAGAATGGGAAATTCGTGATACAGTACATACCTACTGGTACATTTGGGTCATTGGCCATGGATGGCACTTTAATTTTATCTCCCAACTTGTGTCAAGTGAATGTTTCTTTAGTACATACCAAATATACACGCCCATTCCCATTCTGGTTGGCCCACAACACATTATAAAAATCCATTATGACAACAAATACAGTAGCCATGGGTTATTTCACGAGATAGGGATTGAGAACATTCATAAATTGACTAAAGTAATTGTGATATACAGTCAACCCTCGCTTTACGCGGTCCCACTTTACGCGTTTCCACTTTTACGCAGTACCCTGCCGAACACGGAATACTCACTTTCCGCGGCGTGTGTACCCTTTTACGCGGAGAGCGGCGCGAGCAGGGTGCGCACAAGGTCGCCCAGTCATCAAAACATTACCGAGTTCTTCACCCGCCACCCACCACAGCCGGCCCAAGTCAGTGATAGTGATAATGATAGTGAGGATATGGACTTATATGGACTTTGAGAGGTTTGACAAAGAGGCCCTGCAAGCCTCTGTGGTGGATAGTGATACAATTGATACAAGTGATACAGGTGAGGGCCAATAATCTGCCCTCTGCCTCGGAACCAACCCCCCATCCCCGTGTGCCCAGCCATCTTTTCTACTAAAGTAAGTGTTAAAAAACCTAATATTATTGATATTTCTCTTAATTATTAATTGTGTGTGCATACCATCATAAAATTAAGTAGTTATTTTCACTACAACGTAGGTATTGTGTCTGAAAAAGTGGAGTTTGGGGGTCGGCCCGGTCTGTATTTCAATTAATCCCATATGTTATGTTGTTCACTTTACGCGTTTCTCACTTTACGCGGGCCGCCGTGGGTTCAATTGACCGCGTAAAGTGAGGGTTTACTATATATATATATATATATATATATATATATATATATATATATATATATATATATATATATATATATATATATATATATATATATATATATATATATATATATATATATATATATATATATATATATATATATATATATACATATATATATATACACACCCACCTCTCGTTTTACTCGGGGGTTAGGTTCTTGAATATCACCGCTTAATTAAAAAGCGCGTAAATTAAACATAATTTTCCCATAAGAATACATGTACAGTATATGGTACAGGTTAGGGGAACCATCATATGCTGCACAGGGTACGAACAGTGCTCTCACTTAAACCAAGCACTCGGCCAACCTCCGACGGGTCATCACATTTAATTTCATGCCCATTGCGATTGTTTTTCGTACCTTTTTAGCTATAGGCGCCCCAGAGGAGGCAGATGGACTTTTCCAGACATGCTCAATGGGAAAAACAGCGTTTAACACTAAAAACACACAATGCAAATGAGAGCACAGAGTAAAAGTAGTGCTGGAGTGAACTGAGAAAGTGATACGCGGGAAGCTTGCTGGACGTCGTCACAGTTGCTGTACAGAATACTTCACTATCATCATTATCTTCATCATTAGTAGTAATAATCTTTACTATTACATTATAATAATAATTATTATTATTACTAATAATAATATTAAAATTTTTGATGTTGATATGACTGCAACTTTATAGTAACAACTTACAAGCACCTCACCAGGCATCACACGCGACTCCACAGCCAGGCGACCAGGTGAATACGCGCGGCAAATTTAAACTGTCTTGAGTGCGTTATTTAAAAAATAGGAGCGCATAAATTAGCTTTTGGTATTAATTGAATAATCGTGTTATTCCAAAAACGCTTAAATCAAACGTGCGTAAAATGCGAGTTACCTGTTTACCAATATAAAAAATTCAGTAAAAAATAAGGAGTTAGGGACTGCAGGCCCAAAGAATTCAGGAAACAATGCTTACAAGGTTTATTCAGTTAGTAAACACTTGCAAGAAATGTAAAGCATCCAAGTTCGTCATGGGGGAAAAGAAAGTGATACATATTTTGTATCTAAATTTAGAAATATACAGTACTTACATATGGCTTTTTTAGTTTCTTACAGATCTGATTGGCTTCTTTTATTCTCAAACTGAGTATTGGAAGGGTGACATTGGTGGTCTCTTTTCTCACTTCTTGGACTGATTCATTGAAGATTGCTTCAACCTGTAAAAGTCAATCAATGAAAGATACACTCAAGTCTTCAGAAAAAAGGAAGATGTATGAGATCCTCCAAATACTAAAGCCACAAGCACCATGTCCTCCAAACATCTAATACACATGTACCTGGTCCTCCACATACATACAACTGTATCAGTTGAGACTTAATTTCAAGTCATTTCAAGTAGAATTTATGAAAGTAATGCAGTACAGTAAGGAAAAATGTACAGTTTTGCTTGAAGCCACAAATTACTTGAGTAAAACAGCTTACTTTGTGTTAATAACATGCTTAACACACAAATTACACAATCATTAAAGCAAAAACATTTTTAAAGAAAACTACACTTGTCTGGTATGCTTATGGGTACAGTAGCTGGAAAATACAGTATGTAGTGAAGAAAAAGTATTTAGGAGTTCTGTTGTTGTTTCTACACAAAACAAGTAACCCAGTTGCATTGGTGAAAACAGACTAGCTAGTGATCCTTTCATAGATGCTTAAAGAAATGCCACCTGGAGTAGTGAAGATTCAGCGAGGAGAATTTAATTAAGCATCCTAATTATCCGGTATCTGATTGGTTATTTTTTTTAATGGCCGGATAGTAAAATCAGCTATCCAGTGTACCACTACTTTTTTGGTCAGTTGATATCAGGTTGTGAGAAATTAGGATATTTTGGTCTATTTCAAAAATCTGTATTTAACCTTCCTTACTTAAGTCAGTTACAACACTTTGATCCTAGTATTTGCATCAAAGCGAAGTTTTACAGTTGAATAATGCCAGTTATTACTCTCATTAATGTCACAATTAAGTGGTCCTTTTTTACATTTAACATGAATTCTCATAGTTAATGATAAAGAATTAGTGTTATGCAGTGCACATGTTGATACTAAGTAGATTTTGATGGATTTGAAATGTTAATAAACTGTAATTGACAGCTGTAACATTAAATAAAATAAGCTGAAGTTTAATATCAACACTATGATACTGTGTGGACTTAACCAGAACACCTTATACCAGTGATGGGCAACCTGTGATCCATCAAGGTTCTGAGTGCAGCCCACAAGATTTCTGATGAATGTTGTCTTTGAGTACATAAATATTATAGAAAAGAGTTGCACTTGGTGAGGTAACAAAATATTAAATATTTATTTTTCATTACTGTATTATGAATTGTTAACATTTTGAATTACTATACAGTACTTTCATTGCTACTCATATGTTATTTTTTTATATACAGTAATTGATTTAAGAATTAACTTATCCAATGCTTTTACAAATAGATTTTTTAAATATGGCAATAGGGGAGGTGGTGAGTCATGCACTCAAGTTCTGGCTTCAGTTTCAGTGTGTTACAGGTCATCTTATTCTACATGCAATAAAATATTAGAAATGTATTGATATTTATTCTGGTTCTTGTATATGGATTATGATAAAAATTTCAAGGATGTGGCCCACTAAGTTGAGGAGGATCACTCATGTGGCCCACTAACCAACTTGGGTTACCCATCACCCCTTAAAGATAGAGGTGATGCAATTACAGTATCTCCAATAAATGCTAAAGTAGGAGGCACAAACAGTGAGACCATCTGCTCAATGAAGGGACCAGTTTGGATTAAATTAAATTAAATGCCTGAAAACCATGATGGCTGACCTAAACTGATATGACATTATGCATCTGCTGGGCCTTCTTCCTGTTCTTTACTGAATGGAAAACTTTTGCTTCTACCCTCCCTCTCTGGGCAACATCTGCAGTAGGGAAGGTCAGACTAGCCATATGACTAGTTTGGATCACCACTGTCAGATCTTTGATTTTAATGAGAGCATTACACAAATACTCTGATGAAGGGTATCTGAACATAGACACGAATACAGTATTAATTTTCTTTGAGCAAGTAAATTTGAATCTTACCTCTTGTAGGATATTTGAATGTAGTAATGTTGTAGACTGAAGAGAGAGGTCAAGGGGTTGAGAATTTTTTCTGTCCCTCAAGATCTGCTCCTCCAGGAGGCGTTTTTCTGCCTCCAGTTTCCACTGTGTTCCTTCAAGCTCACACACTAGTTGCTGCTTGTTCATCTAGTCAAAAATATAAGAAAAAACTAATTATATCTCAGCAACAATGCTGATGAGATGGCAATGAAAAGTTTAAAAGAACCAGAATTAATAGTTGCAAGTAAGTAGTACCTGTACAAGAAGTTTCTCACCATACAGTATTTTCCCATTAATAAAAATACACATACAAATCTTCTAAAATGAATATCCCCACTGATACATAATCTGTGATGATGGCAAGTACCGTAGTGCCCAATTCTTATGTAAATTCAATTCCTAAAATGGCCCCAAAATATAACACATGATTCAAAAATTCAAATTGCACGCCCTCATGAGTCAGCTAGGGCAGCCACTATTAGAGTACAGTACTGTACACAGAAGTTATTCATTATTCTACAACTGGTATACACTGTAGTATTTTAACTCTACAATTACTAGTATACTTGTACAGAGTAGTCTTACAACAACTTCAACTTGAATAGATGCAAGTCCTTTAACTCAAAATACAGTGAGGACAAGAGTCCTGTAACTCAAGAGCTAATGCAGACAGAACTTCAAAAAAAATTGCAAAAAAAAAAATCTTACCAGCTGATTCCTTGCTTCCTGTATGTCATTCATCAGTCTGTCTCGCTGATGGCACATTTCTTGCTCCATTTCAGCTTTACTTGAAGCAATAACCATCTCTGCTTCTCTCTGCAACCTGAAATTACATAAAATTCTAGATATTTTCATATTCAATAAGTCCGCGCTTAACGTCGTCCTGCTTAGCGTTATTTCGGTACTATGTCGTGCGATATTGTCTACCTTTGACTTACCTCGCCTACCCACTGCCTCTCATCCAGGGGTTGATCCCATTATTACAAGACATAAATGTGTTCATTTACTTAAATAAACACTAAGTATTGAACAATGTGTTCACCAGTACCCATATATATATATATATATATATATATATATATAGTAAACCCTCACTTTACGCGGTCAATTGAACCCACGGCGGCCCGCGTAAAGTGAGAAACGCGTAAAGTGAACAACATAACATAACATAGGAAAGTGTAGTGACTTTAGGAACAGTTAGTGGTCTATTTTCAGGACCACATCCTGAGAACTAAGTGGGATGGCTACTGTATTGTACCTTGCTTCATGTCTGTGTAGGGACTATAAATATTTTTAATGTTCAGGTGACTTTAAATGTCAAGAAAGGTATGAGACTGCTCAAATGCAATTCCATGCATTATCTTATCTAGGAAAAACCTTATCGTGTCTCATTACAACTGAATTTATAAAAAGATAAATTATGCTTTTACATTTGTGTACTGTACAGACAAACAGACCATAGATATTCAGGTAATCCTGGATACAATCTTTGTAGTCTCATCATTTTCACTTTAGCTCCTTCACTACAGGGATGCCACTTTTAAAATTTTATTTGGATAACACCCGATTATTTTATTCAGCAGAGAGAGGACCCCATACAAAAGCAGTTAAGAAGAAATATATTTCTGACTCATATTGTACCTCTTTTCTTGTTCCTTTAAAAGTTCCTCTTTTGTAAAGTAAAAGTCCATATTCTTTGAGGTCTGCAGGCTGGAATCTTTGCTGCTATTCATCCGGAAGTAGTAAATACCAGCTAGTACAAGCCGGTCATTGTGATGCAGCTGGAAAGAAAATTTGTGTGTTTAGGATCATAACTGAACAATCCTTCCCCTTACAACTGATACTCTGAACAGTTTCTTACAAGGAAGCCTAACAGTGGCAAAGCTAAGGGGGTGTAATCACTTCCCTCCCTCAAGTCTCAGAAAATATTTTAACAGAAAATTTGATGTATGAATGAAAGGCCTATTGCAAGATGGTATCAAAATTGCAGGATCAACACACCCTTACTACAAGCAAGGAAATAAAAATGTGTGACTTCTGATCAAAAGAGATTTCCTCAGTTGAGAAATGGAACATGAGTAAAAAAAATTGCAGGCACTGCTGAACACCTGGGAATTTGGTGAAGGAGAGGCTGTACCAAGGACCATGTGGACTTTCTGACCATCATCATCAAATAGGAGATGAAAGGTCAATTTGACAGCATTGTTACACTGTAATTGCATTGACCTTGCCTGTTTCTTCTGCTCACAATGAAGAGGGTTTTCAGATGTTTGAAGAAAGTCAAGACCTACTTATGGAGTACTCTGAGTGAAAAGTGACCATCAAATTTGGCTAATACCTGAATTAACTGCAATGTTGTTACAAACCTATATGTAGGGGAAATTCATTTTTTTTTCTGAAGGAGAAAGCAAGGAAAATTATTCAATGAAAGACTACATTTTCCTCATAACAAGTCTACTGATGAAATAAATAATACAGTACAATATATATAAAATACAGTAATAATGAAAAATCTATAACTTACTTTTTGAGGAGAGGTGACTAATTTGCCATTGACATATGTATCTGTGTTTATCTTGGGATGTAGCTGTAGGTGACCACTGTCATTTAATATGGAACTGGAATAAATTTGAACCACTGTTACAGACTGAAGTTACATATAGGATTTAGCTTTTGTTAATGGTATAATTCAGTGATAAAATCAAAAGAGAATGGATTCAAATATGATACCCTTCTCTTCTGTATTGTCTAGATCAGGGCTTCTTAACCTGTGGTCTATGAATCATTTCTTTGCAGAAAATTTAAATCACAATAAACATTACCTGTACAGTACAACATACAGTAGTTCTAAAATTAATAAAAACATAAATATTGTTTTTATTTCTATTACTGACACACACACACATACATGTATAAACCCTTGAAATCGTATCTCAGAAAACCAAACATTTTCTTCCCTGGATTGGGTAAAAAAAAATTCCCTCACTATGTCAAGTTCTGGTTCCATACACAAACTCAGTTAAATGTTTGATTTACTCCTTAAATAATAAAATAAATAAATTATTATTGCATACTTACATTTAATGTAGTCCATTTAGAACCTGAGAGGTCCCCAAACAAAATTATTAAATTATGACCTAGCAACAGCATTATAAATTAGCCAAAATCCTTGGTGTGTCATAAAAAGGGCAAGCCTGTAGACATTCACTGTACAGTACATGGTGTTTGGCTAGAAACCGAAACAAAGATGGCACACTGGACCAAATAGAATGGTGAAGCTAAAGCTTCTGGTGTGACGTGTACTGATTGGTCAGACTCAACAGTAATAGTAAGACCTCCTGTCTCTTGGGGTCACTTGTTGCAACCACACCCTCGCCCTGATGTAGAGGTGCGGGGAAAAATATATTGGTCTCCAAGGACACAGAGGGCCTAATTCCCAGCTCATATTACGAGAAGCTACCTGGTGGATGGCTTATACCAGGTATGTTTTTTCAACTGTCTCAAAGTGTTCATAATAAGCCAAATTTTCAAATGAAGTAGTCAAAATTGAGATTTCTGTAATCATAAAATTCAAATCACAAAACTTAGTTAACTAAAGCCTAAACTAATTACACAAAACTTAATATGATCTTAAAATTATTGTTACTGGATGGTGAAAAGGTGGCTTACCAATGAACACTGTCTGTGTGGAGTCCACGGAGAGTCAGGTCACAATCGGAGTGTCCAATTGTAGTGGTTCCATTCTTAAGTCTATATGACAGTGTCTCAGAAAGTTGTGGATCTTCACTCAAATTGATAAGTACGGGACCTGTCTCCTTCTGTTATTAAAGTAAAGGAAAAAATAAAAGAATAAGTATCATAGGATTGAGTAAGTGAATAATGAATGTTAAGTGGCAATAGAGAATATATCTCTCAGCCCTTTTTTGTCAAAACATTATTTTACAGGAGACAAATAATTTATTTCTCTGGGAGTCAAGACCCTGCCTTGCCAGCAAAGACAGTGTCTGGAAGTCCTACATATCATGCTTAGTTCCCACTCTGTAATAATAGGATGGCAATAGGAAGGGCATCTATCCATAAAATTTGCCCATATTATTTGTCAGATGACAGCTGGGAGAGGGGCTGCAAGAGACCACACAACTTGGAAAGCTGCCATCAGGTAAATACGACTAACCCACGCAAGTGTGGAAAATGGCTGTAAAATGGTGGTAATGAACATATTACATTGTACAGTATTGACTTGGAATAGAATTAAATTTATATGAATAACTTACATTTATATTAAATATTCACAAAACCAAGTTATAGAGAACAGCTAAAATACTGTACACTGTATGTATGAATAATCAAAACTTTAAATAATGTGAACCATTATATAAAGATTAACATTGAAATTACACAAAATGACTCCCTGGGTCAAGAGGAATAGGATCTCAGAGAAAATATAATTACAGGTAAACAGAAATATCAATAGAGCTGGGATTAAGTAATTAATCTTTGTATTTTGTAAAGAACAAATGAATGGAGGTTTTTGTTACATCTCCATTCAGAGAGGAGGTGGTGTGAACAATGGCAATTAAGTTGATATACTGAACTATGTATTAATAGAGCAACAACAAAGGAAATGATAAAATATAGAATCAAACTAAAGATTGGGGTGAAGAGATTAATAATTCCCTTAAGACTAACCAAGTACACTTTCACCAAAAAACTTCTTGAATGCTATAAGCACCATACAATCTGAGAAATGAATGGAGAATTTGAAACCATTCCAAGAAGACAAGCCCCATTCTGCTCATTCTCACATCCATTGTGCCCAAGTTTTTGAGAAGTTTTTGTTGAGTGTATAAATAGTACATCAGTACTTTTTTGACATACAGTATTCCCATTCATAGCTAGATTAACACATTTAACTTTATGATACTGTCACCACACTGGAATTTAAATGCCTCCACTTTCTATCTGAAATTGCGCTTGTACAGTACTTATATTTTTTAATGTAAGTTCTGAATCAGAATCCAATACTGTACTGTACTTTGAATGTACAAAGACCAAATTATGGTAAATCCTTATAAAAAATTGAATACAGTATGGATAAATTTGCACTATATTTGTGAGTGACAATACTGTACACTAGACACAGCCATTGCAATATTTTACAGAAACATGTTTCAAAGCTTACCTCATTTGCAATACCAAGGCGACGAAGGCTTTCCAAGGCTTGTTGCCGCTGAGCTTCTGCTTCTGTGAGGCGCCTCTCCAGACTTCTGTTAAAATTAATTACCAAAATGGTTTGAATAATATATAAAAATTCATTATAAATGTCTCTTCATTCAGAAAAACAATTCCTAGTATGATAAAGGATGACTTGGAAACATGAGTGTATCATCTTCTATATTCAACTAACCCTTTGAATGAATTTTTAGAAACATGTTTTGCCATTTAAAGTAGGAAAGAAGAGTACATAACATCACATCACCTCATCCATCATTTGATGGTTACAACCTGTGATGTTGGGATCAACTCTAGCTCACATTTAGTCACCTTACAGGGTGTACCTGATTGTGTCTTGGCAATATATGTACCAGGCACCAGCTAAGTGTGGTTAAGTGCAATTCATATCTGTTTTGACACCCGTAAAGTTAATTTCAGCTGGTAATATAATCATAGCATTTACTATAAAGATAGGATGCTTAATCCCTTTTATCCTTCATGATGCAATAACTGTTTGTTAAGTGATCCACATCAAATCTTCACTACCAAGTCAGTTTATGGGACCAACTCAAACCATGTTGTGAACTAATTTCATAGAAAGCACTTCTCCATGTCTGGCAAGGACAGACTTAACCAGATAGAGATAACTGATCCATTCTTGAGCAGTACGGGAGTGTTCTCTTGTTACCCGATTCTTTTCCTATACAGCAGATTGTACAGCAGCCGACTTCAGTGGAGCCTTTAAGAAACAGCTAAAGACCTTTCTTCTTTTTGAAAGCTTATGATCTCAAAGAGCATATGGTGATGGAGAATTACAGGGTCTAGGAAGTGTTACAACATGAGGATATACAAACTCACTTTTTGAGATTATCTTAGCTTTTTTTCTTCTTCTTCTTTATTGTCAGGTCCTTGACTTTGTAGTATTTCAAGCACTTGTGAATTCTTTTGAAAAACTAACACTTTTGAGAAACAAGAGGTCAGCCATTATCAGTACTACCGGTTTAGAGGTTTGAAATTGGGTTCAGGAGTTCAAAATTGGATAACTGGTGTTCAGTGTAAGGGACACCCCTGCATACATTACCATAAAAGTGTTATTATGAACATTTTAATTTTTTGTAATTGAAATGATCAACACCATTATCATCAAAATTTTATGACCTTTTTCCACACACTCATGGGTTAGTCATGATTACCAGGTGAGAGCTCTCTACCTGCATGCTCTCTTGCAATTTCCCTCCATGTCATATGAGGCACATTCACTGGTGGAATTGTTTTGGGTTGTTTAAATGAGATTAAACAAGTCTTTGGACTCAATTTCTATCTGACAGAATTATGACCCCCCACACAGTGTTCATTAAAAAATATTGGGCATAATGCTGAGAGGATACCACAAGTCCTAAAACAAGGTTAACAGTTCATGGGAATAGTTCAGTTCAAATAAACCCTTTCTAATCTACGTTGCTGGATAATAAACATTCAGAATCTGCTCTACATACTAGAGTTCATTCTGGGAACAGGTTTCAGATAAGTTTGCTTTTTAACACCATCTCAGCTGTTTTAAGAATGACACGACTGAGATTGTGATTCCATATACGTGCTTTTTTCCAAAGAAGAAGAGCTCAACACTAGGGTAAAATCAAGTCTAAGTCCTCAGAGAGAGGAAGGTACAACAAGCAAAGATCTTCCAGTGGAATAATGCCAATCTTTATCCAGTTCCTTGATCTTGGGATCCTTGGTACGATTAGGTTATAAAGTTTTAACGTGAAATATGGGAAGTGCACCTCATCATTCTGAACTGAACCAAAAGGAATCCAAGATTTTAGAAGATTACATGTACAGTCCCCTTCACTAGTATGTTTACATGGGCTCATCAGGTTTTGTGCAGTGTGGCAGCCCTGTGTTTGTTTAGATTCGACAGAAGGAAACTCGCAATTGTACATATACTATGGAATCAAAGTAAAACAATATCTCACTGTAATGATTTGTGGAATGTATTTATGACAAGCCCCTGTAAATGCACTAGTGAAGGGGACTGTACATAATATTGATTAAGAACATAGATTCTGAGGTCCACCTCCAGCTATTTCATGCCAAGATTATTTCTTGTACCAAAAGCCACAGGAGGCTGGTGGGTGACTCCTTACCTATGTGGATGAACCAATGCATATCAAGGGTAAAGTTCAGAAAGATCATTATTTACCAGATATGTTGGAGTCTAAGTGATGTCCTTTGGACAAAGTCATTAAAGAAACTAGACTTAATGGACACGTGTTGGCATGCTCCTGTTCACAAAAGGTTTAAGATATTCCTTGCCTTCAGAGAGTTAAACAATTGTTTTAGTCCAAGGTCCTTCCCTAAAGCTTAAATATATACTGTACCTTAAGATGGACTCAATCTTGAACTAGGCCATGCCACTAATGTTGAGGGGTTGCTTAAATTTTAATTCATTCTGTCACAATGATAATCAACTGTGTCATGATCAAGCAGGTTTCATCAGTCATGTAAGCAAGCAAAAATTCTCACTTCAATGACTGTCGTTCATTCTTTTTAACTGCGGAAACATGTTTTCGCTTTTGTTTTTTCACTCGAAAACAAAGGTACAAGATATCCTTACCTATTATTTTGGATAAGAAGCTGTTTGCACTGCAGCTGCTGGCACCGCAGTTTTTCTTGCAGTATAGCTATTTCTTCTTCCTTTTCTTTGATTGCCTGGTTCTTCTCCTCTTCTTTTTGAATGATGGCATTTTCTCTCTCCATGAGAGCCTTTTCTTTCTCTATTCCATCCTCCTCATGAACAACTTCTTCATCTTCCATAGATTCTCCTTCAAACAGCAAAGAAGGGCTCCGTCTTATATGCTGGAGGCGAAGGCGTTCTACCTCCTCTTTCAAAGATCTTAAAATAATTTGAAAATAAGAATTTGTATAAACCCTTCATTAGCTTTTTTGCCTGAAAGTCCTTTATATATTAACCAAAACACCTTCCACAAAGAAACTTTGTGACAAACTCTACCAAAATTTAAGATGGTGTGTTATTTTATTAAATTCCAAGAGTGTAAATTCAGAAGTAAAGTGTGTGGGGGATAAGACACAATACACATTTCTTGTTCCTTGTAATACTTGCACTCATATCTATAGAGAAATTATTATTGGTTTTCCTCTCTTTTGACAAGCATTCACTTTGCCTGCACCCACTCCAAGTAATATACCTGAAGTGGGTTTAGTAAGAAGTAAACACAGCCTTGATATTTTTATGTGTATTTTTTATGGTGTCACCCAGGTGGCAAGCTAGTGTTGCTAGACACTACCATCTCTACTATCCTGGTTCCTTCAATGTTAACATCTATATAAAGTTAAACAGTATTATAAGATACTGCATATCATTAAAGATGGACTCGAGGAGAGAACAGCACAATTCACTAGTGTTAGTTTCTACATCATATCAGTTAAATTGACCCATTTCATAAGGTAATCTCAATATAGCCAGAGCAACAGAGCACTATTTTTAGGCCATTATTGTATAATTTTTGGGGGAAAAATATGCATGAAATATTTGATCTTATAAACTTGAAGACATAAAACAATGTCAAATTTTGTAGTCTCAATTCAAGAGTCCCTGTGTCAAAGCTCAAGGGTGCCATTAAATACACTCCCACACCATTATTTAAAGAAAAAAATACAATAAAGAATCTTTTAAAAATCATTAACTTCCTTAATATTTATAGAATCCATTCACCCATCTTATACCAATGCATTCTTTAAAGGTACATAACTTTTTTCATCTACAGTACAGTATTTGATTTTTTCCAACACTTGCAGTTGGATTTTCTTCATTCTTGTTAGCTGCCTTTCACTACAGAGCAGGGTGACTGATATCAGCAGGAAAATGGGCCCTCCATTCATCTGTTATGTATTATTCATTCACTGTAATTGCTAAAAAATGTGTTCTGTTATGATGTTCCACTTCTTTTCTCACATGCACAGACACACACGTTCACCATTAACTTACCTGATAATCATAGCTGTGGGATCTTCATTGATGTAGTTGTGGTTAACTATCATACGAGCTTGCTGTGCATAGCGAAGGGTTGACAGAGTTTCCTCCAAATAAACATTACAAGGGGAGACTGTGGCAATCATTGCAGTCCGAGAGTTACCTCCCAGAGACTCCTAGAAGAAAATTTTATTAATAATTTCATAAACCCAAATGAATGAATATAAAAGTTTGCAGATGAAAGATAGGGAGACCACAAGGGGTTTAAAGATGATAGATCAGTGTTACAAATGGCAGCATATATTATACAAAATGAAAACAAATATATTTTAAGGTCTCATTTAACTCTTTGGATGTAATGGTTACATTGGTGTGACTTCAGCTCGTAATATCCTTAGGTGCAACCGTCACAGTAGTACTATGGTTGTCAACGATCCGGACGGTAAATAATAACTCATACTAAATTATTCAGACCTGTAATAAACCTTTACCTTTAATAAATATGTCAGTACTGACTCCCTGTAAGGAATGAATGGCCTTCGTCGTCCTTCACTCTCTGCAAGGGCTGTGATCACCTTCCCGAGGGTTAAAAGTGATTTGTTTATGCAAACCCCTTCCTGCGGAATAGAATTTAATGTTTAACTTGAATCCCCTTAAATACCAGTTATAAAAACATGCACACCACCTCCCCCAACACTTATTACCATCTCAGGCATCACCACGTCCCTCGCCATTATAGACTGGCGTGCGATATTCCTCTACCTCTTATTTACTTCACCTACCCACTGCCTCTCATCCAGGAGTTGTTGCCATAATCATATGACATAAATACTTGTTAATTTAGTTAAATAAATATTTAAGTATGTACTGAACAATTTGTTCACCAGTACCCAAATGAAGCATTCATGTCACCCATAAGTAAATGTAATGAGGACTTTAGGAACACATCTCCATATATATATATATATATATATATATATATATATATATATATATATATATATATATATATATATATATATATATATATATATATATATATATATATATATATATATATATATATATATATATATATATATATATATATATATATATATATATATATATATATATATATATATATATATATATGATGGTATAATGACCCCCTTTACCACTGATTCAGTTAGTGATCTCTTCTCCAGAAAGCAGGGTATTGCTGAAATTTTAATCAATTTACCAAGCTATCAAAAACACATCATACATACACATAAAACAGGCATTTTACAAATTACGCTTAACAGTAATATTATAAAGTCTAAGTAAAAATCTACTATTGGAGATAAAGAGCAAAATATAAACACAATATAACATATACATACCTTGAGTCTGTCTCCCTGTGACTGTGCAGCTGCCACACGTTCACTCCCTGCCAGGTCCACCAGATTTATGATGCTCACCTTGCTACTCTCCAAGTGCTCACCTTCAACATCTTCCACCTGTGAAACACCCAGAGACTGCATCATGTATATGAAAAAGTAAACAAGATGTTTACCTGAAGCACATGACCATTAGCTGAAACACTCCCTCTTTGCCCCTATTTACATACACCCACCTGGGCTGAATCAATTCTACATATCTTTCAGTTACTTTTTCTTTCTTCAGCTCATCAATTTGTAAAACCACCACCTCACTTCCTAGAACCTCCTACACCCTGAACCTTCCAATCACTACTAATCTAGCTTCTTCCTTGTAGGCCTAATGGTTAGAAAATGTATGATGCTCCTCACAGTACAATCACATCAATCAACTATTTAACTTAAAATTCATCCCGTTATCCATCAACACAGTTAACAATCCTTTATCGTTATCATTATCCTGCCTCCATGCCTACTTGTGAATTTTTCTTTCTGGCCCATGTTTCCCCACCATCAACCCTCTCACACCACACATATCTGTCAGCCTCTCCATTTTTATTCCCTCCCAGCAATCCATTTTCCTCTCACCAAATCTTGTAGTTAAATCACATGTCACAATCACTCTTATCTCCTAAATTAAAGCATTAAATACAATTACTGAGGTCTTCCTAGAGTCCCTCTCTTTTCTCTTCTCTCTTTTTTTTCATTACTTTCAGTGTGATCTATAATATTCCCTGTGGCTCAACCCCTTTTATTCAATCAAACATATCCACATTTCAATACTTAATACTACCATGTCTTCTTTCACTATTGCTTTCTCAGACACTCAACTCTTCACTTGTCCCTAACTTGCTTCTCCTTTACCTTTCATGTTCCTTTCACTCGTCACATTTTCATATTCTCTATTTACACCCAAACACATTCAAACATCGTATTCTCATTTGCTTTTGTTTCTTTTAGTAACTAAATACACAGAGGCAGGGAGCTACAAGACCAACACCCCTATATTAGGAATTATGAACCAAATCACTTGGGTTCATTTGCCCTGGGGGGGGGGGGGACTTTATGATTGAAAATGTCAACATTACAGTGAAACAGATAACTCCATACCTGCATCTGAGTGAGTTTGATGGTGAAGACAGCGTGAGAGCGAGAAGATTTGTCATTCACCCCAGTGGCAGCGATGGAGCGCTCTTTATTTCCTAGCATAAGCCATGTCTGTTACAAATATTGCAAAAAAAAAATTGCTCTATTATACCAATGAAAACATTAGTTAATGGTGCGAGAATGGTTGGAAACATGGCTGTAGGAAGAAGACTGAAAACAAGATGGTTAAACTAAGCATACTGTACTTGGTGACTGGGTTATGTCCTGAGATGACACAAATGATAATGGTCTACATATGATGGTGGATCTAGTACAGTGCAGAAGTATCATGTGTGACAGTGTAAACATAATGAACCTGATGACTCAACAAACAGTGAGTGAACTGATATGAAGCACACTGAAATAATAAGAGTGCTAAGGGCTCACTTTACACTGTGCAGAAAAGTTGAGGATGTAGGCCTTAGGCCGCGGCCGCACTGAAAGCAGGCATGCGTTGTTGCCAGATCGCGCCCTCTGCCAGTGCGGCCACATCTATGGGTTACGATGCTGCAAAGTCTTCAGCGCCCACCCGCTTTCAGTGCAGCCGCGGCCTAACATCTTCAACTTACATTGTAAGGGTTTACAGTATTTATAGTCTTAGTACATCCCTCTCACTTCATTCTTGCTTATTATTTATTCCCTGCCTATCTTTGAAGTTTCTGTAACCTTTAATCTACTTCCCATGAAGGTGGGAGATGAGTAGTGTTAGTATACAGTACAGACCCCAAATTTTGGAGAAAAAGGAGGAAGGGGGCAACTAATGCGCTCACCATAGGTGCACATGCACTCTAAGGGGGTCCAAAGACATGCTCCCCCAGAAATGTCTTGAAAAATTGGAGTATTTTCCTGCAATCTGGGACATCTAAAGTGTGGTTATCAGCTGGTTATCTGTCGTAAGCAAAATTGAAAAGAGTATTCACGATTACAAGTGGACACTTAAGTGGACTACGTTATGATGCTAGTTAGTATACAGTACAAAACTAATAAAGGGGTGGGGTAGAGTTTTTAAGGGGTAGAGATGCACACCCTTCTGGTTTCTGTAAGCTATTTTATATATTTTAAAGCTGATACTGTATTGTAACGAGCCACAACATTAGATTCTCTCATGACTTTTCTTTTAAGAAGCCATCCCTGGTCATATACAGTAATTAGGATTAAGGGGATTATAACAAATATTAATGATCATAGTTGAGGGTAGGAGGGCCAGGGTGGAAGCAGAGAATGTGATGGATGAATGAAATTAAAAACTGGGTCCCCAGATAAAATCTTGGAGGACTGGTAAAAACAGGCTGAAAACGTTTAGAGTGGAGGACTGTGGTTGCCAATCCTTAGATATGAGGATTTCATTGATCCATTTAATACATGAGCAGTGAAGGTGCATCAAGACAGACAAAAGCACTGATACAAAGATAAACAGATATGTGTGTGTATGTCTGCATATTAACAGGTATGGAATGACTTTGATGCATGTGTATCAAAAGAAGAAATTAAATTATAAACTATGCTTATTTTACCTGTAGGTGGTCATATGATGATACCAAATGATGAGCAACACCCTCCACATAAGGACCATCTTTTGGGTGTTCCCTCACTCTCAAAGCCTCTCGACGATCAGATCCACTCCCTCCGCTTGAGAGTAAATCATATATACGCTCATTGTAGATCTCAATGTAGCTTAATTCCACTTCAGCGCGACATTGAGGCAGCTGAAACCAACGAAAATTTCAAATATTACCCCATTAAACAATTCTTTTCTAATCATATTAAAACCCTGAAACTTCAGATGTTGAGCTCCCCTTATGACCACGACCCTCTACTACAAACACCCTCATTGGTTGCTCAAGTATTTAACAATATCATGTCAGGCAGTAAAATCATCATCAATGTTTTATGGCCATTTTCCACTCTTATGTGGGTTAGTGGCAATTACCTAAGTACCCTTGAGCAAGGCAAGCTGTGTGGGGATTTTTCTGGAGAGACACTCTTGCATTTTATATGGCATAAGGCCCATAGGATCTAAAAATGAATAAACAAATAAAAGCATTAATTACTTGATCCTCTGGTGGGTTCTGTGAGTGTAAGTAATCAGCACGACTCAGGAGGTCCCTACAAAAGCGAGGGATAATGCCGGCAGTTGCAGGCACCTCTGTCTCACAGTCATCGTAGGAATCTTCTCCTAACATCCTGGAATTTATTATCTTTTAAGTCTATTTATCTATTCATTACTTCTATTCCCTTCTTCCCTTCTCATTCATCTGTAAAGTGGGCTAAGGGATAAAGAAACCTCAGAGAGGATATGATAAGGGAGAGTAGTGCAGGACAAGTGAAGAAAGCATCAATAAGTGTTAAAACAACAAGTAGAAATATTTACATAATCCCTCTGGGGATATCTTCCTTGAAATGCAATACAGTTTATCTGATGTGTATATTTGCAATTACAGACCAGTGAAATATTCTACTTACGTGTAACTCTTCCCAGAACCAGTTTGACCATAGGCAAAGAGGCAAGTGTTGTAGCCTTCATATGCCTTTTCCAGCAGTGGCTGTGCCAGGGCATTATACACAGCTTCCTGAGAGGCATAAAGGGGGTGTTTATCATCAAGAGACCAAAAGCAATGGTCATAGGTGAAACAATGAACGGTGCCACTATCAGTGGTAAGTTTTATGTTGTTACCCACAACATCAACAACACTTCTCATTTCTGCTGATGACTGTTCTCTGAAAAAAAAAAAATTAGAACAGTATTTTCTTTATATATCAGTAACTGGGCTAAAGGGTTAAGCTGAAAGTTATAAAATATAGTTATACTATGACTCCTAATATGGAAAATGAACACGTTAAGAAAATCTTTTATCATAAGAAACAGGGTTCATGCATTATCATAACTTAAAATGTTCATGAATTTTCCAAGACACCCAAGCAAACTCTTAGAGCAAATACAGTATAAGTGTGGAATCACTTGTCCTGGTGACTGGTCCACACATTTTTTAAAGCTCTGACATACTTGTACAGTGTGTGATTGAGGTCTGGTCCTTGCTAACCACTGATAGACAAGATATGTACTGAACTGTAGTTGTTGGTGCAGCCTTATCACTAATTAACATAAAGACAAGTGTCCCTGTAAGGATGTTCTAGGAAGGGATCTCAATACTATTCATTTGATGACTAGTTTTAAGTCTATGAATTTTTGTACAAACAGGAAGAGGAGATAAAGAGGGGAAGTGAAAGGGGAGAAGGGGACTAGAAAGAGGGGGAAGAGCTGAGTATACATATATAAATAAACGAATACCTTGAGCTGAGTGGACGCACTCTCACTCCGACAGACACACTTGTTGACTCTGCACCTCCATAGCAGTTTACTATACCTGGACTTGTGGGTAACTTTACTGGGTGGTAATTGCTCACAACTTCTGGTGTCAAATTCACAAGCCCACCCTAAGGAAGAGAAGAAAAGAAGGAACAGGGAATAAGATGTGATTTTCACTTTTAATACTATTACTCTTGTTAAAGATTGTCATAAGAATTAACAGACAAGGTTAGAGGTTACATTTTGAACTGACTGATATTTGCATTCTAATTAAATGCCTTAATCATATATAACACCATTCTGCTTATAATATACAAGTATCCATTGAGGTACAAAGGTTAGCTTTAGAGGAATCCAAAAAGTCCATGATAAATCTTACATTAGTTTAAAAAAAAAAGTGGGGGGGGGGGAATGGGGAGGTATTGTATAAATTTTGTCAACCTCCAATATTTCACTTAAAAACACAGTAAAATAAATAATACACCAAGGTTCCACAGAAAGCATAACCAATGACTGAGAATTGGTTAAAGGAATTGAGTGTTTTTGGGTATAAACATTCAACTAACATACACAAGTCTCTCAATTTTATTTTTTATGTATTTTTATTAATTTTTTAAGTGTTTCTGTGCAAAAATCAGCTCGAATAACCCCCAAATTCCCTGTCAGGAGTCCATCCCCCACTTAATAACAGTTTGTCATTGATGTCACACAGTTCAGGGCAGAGCTTCTGGGCGACCATGTGGTAGTGCCGAGGAGAACACACACAAGACACTATTTGTCTGTTACCCTCGATAATAAACTCTAATAACCACTGCTACAATTTTACTTGTGTACAAAGAAATATTTATTCTCTGTGTGTGTAGACACATGACAAAAATTTGCATATTGAAAATTATAGTTGGTACACGAGTATACAATACAGGTAAAGAAAGCTGCCGTCTCTAGAACGAATGGTTCCCTGTCCCGGCCGTGAAAATGCCTGCAACTTTAAAACTATCCGCAGACATTCTTGGGTACATCCAGAGTGTCATCCGCGAATAATAAAGGACCGCAAAATAAAAATCCGCGAATTATCCAGGCGTACTGTACTGGTATAATATTAGATGCCACACAAAATCAAACCAATTAGATTATATAAATGTGATATTGTTGAAAAAAAAACATGTCATTCAGAAAACCTACAGAAGGAGGATATGATCGGTTGGAGGGTCGACTGTGGCTTGCACTTGATCTCCTTGAGCTGCTGTTTGGGGTCTGTGTACCAGAGCCAAATGAATGCTTTGAAGCTCCTGAAGATCTTCCTGAAGTTGGGGTTTTGGAATCACCAGATAGTCTACTGCTGGAAACCCTGTAAGTGATTAAACAAGACATAATAGAATGTTATTCAGAATCCAGTTTCCCCTTTCATCAAAGACTCAAAATAAGATAGGAGTACCACACTGGAAACACTGCTTTTTGTCCAATCAACAAAGTTAAGCAATATTGGGTCTGGTTAGTACCTGGATGGGTGACCACCTGGCCCTAAGAACACCAGATGCTGCTGGCATAAGGACTTTATGGGAAATAACCATCTCAGGACTTTGTCAGCTGCCCTTGGTCAAATTGACTAAATAATCAATTATTATTATTATCATCCTCTCAAAATATGGGATGAAAAATTTATCGCCTAACCAGTCTCATACCTGGTTGGGCTCCATCAAAAGAATTTTTTTTTTAATTTTTAATTCTTATTTGTTTAATTGACCATCACAGTCACAAGACACCTCAACACACAAGTCAGGTAGATATTATTTCCTTGTCCCCCATCACTTGCCTTTGGCATAATAAGAGAGAAAACATCTGTTACAAGCAAGGCACACAATATTTTCTTTGCTACAATACATTAATCCATCCCAGCATTATTTGAATAAAAAGTGTTTTAAAAAAGCTAAACAGAATACAGTATTTGTATATTGATTAATTATCTATTTTCACATGTGTAAAAATAAACTTGAATGAGTTCTTATTTAGATATTTCAATATGTTGAAGCAAAAAAGTTTTTGTTTGGAAGAAATTTTTCACAAAATACTGATGGATTATTTATCCCAATTCAACAGTTCTGTTATGAAGGGCCATAGCATAGAGAGAGAGAGAGAGAGAGAGAGAGAGAGATAAAAGGCTATAACAACAACAGCAATATTTAATTTCCAAATAAGGTATGTATAGAACAGTATACTAATACAGTAGCAAAGAAGTTAATGTAAATAAATTTCATTTGTGACCCTACAGATACACATCACAATTTTTGTGATCCACAAATCCCATTATACTCCAGCTAGTGTCATAACAAGCATAAAAATAAGAGCAATCAGCAATATTGCATAATTTAAAATATTATCACTATTGCATAACCATTACAACCAATTGAGACTGCCAGCATCAAGAGCAACATATGGTACCTCTCATATGCAATCACTCATTCTTTCCATTTGTCTTGACACATTTGCTCTGCTATAATGTACAGTACGAAAGAGGAATCTTGGCTGACCTGGTCCTTCTGAACGGAGATGGAACATTAAGAGTAGTAGAGGACAAAACTCTATTAAGGTTATCCTTTCTCCTCCCATCATCATCTTTTTTCCAACCATCAACATCCTTTGCATTTTTGGGAGGTCGCACCCATGGGCTAATATGGCTCGACTCTGTTTTCTGAGTGTCATCTTCCTGCCGAAATCTTTTTGGTAGTGACACATTAGGGGTGGGGCACTGTCTGAAATATAAATTTAATTTAACACTTTTACTTACTGGTAATACTTTTTGTTTTCATGTAATTTTTAGTCTAAACTGTTAAAAAAATAACACAACATATACAAAATTATGGGACAGTAATGTCTTTTTTACTTTTTGAGTTATATTTACCAATTTCTGAGAGATGTGCAGATAAAAACGAAAATCAAAATTTTTGGCTTGCACCTGGAATTTTTCTGTTAAAAGTAATGAATGTTAGGGGGAGGGAAGAGGAGGTGACTCCCAAATAAGAGTTAGGTGTGTGGCACTGTATACCTTAACACCTTGAAATGAAACCTGTGACTAATTTTATCAACCAACCTTGGTGTATTAGTTGCAGAAGTCTTGGAAACTGAGGACTGAAGAGGAGTGTGTTGCAGCCTTGCTGTTATACTTTTTACAGAACATGGCACAGGCGAGGGGTTAGGACAGGGTGTTGTACCCTGAGAGTCAGAAGTGCGTAATTTGTATGTTGCAGGTGTGCGGGGAGTAGTGGATACAGTATCTGACAAGTGTGCTTTGGTTGCTCTGGGTGTTAATGTTGTGGCTGCAGCAGGTGTTCGGGGTGTTACTGCACATGCTGTGTTGGATGCATTTGTAGGAGTCTTGTGGGAGATTTGCACACTCTCTATCTCATGTGGCCGCTTGTTAGGTGTGTGATGTGAAGTTTTCACCCTAGAAGAAATTTTTTTTTAGAAAAACTGTGATAATTCTGAAATGTTAATCATATTTCAATACTGAATATAAAGATGTGAAAAAATCCTTTCAATTATTCTACAGCTATGCCTTTATTTATTGTTTGGTGTAGTTAATGAATTCTTCATCTCCCCGGTAATTCAATTCAGTAATTCATAAAGTCATATCTGGCATTTTCTCCACTCTCATTCATGAAGGATGAATATATAAAACAGTTTATTCTGAAATGTTCAAGTCTAAAAATGCTGAAGTTTACTTTACCGAATTCAAAAACTTTAAGTTACGGTAATACATTCAATTAGCAATACCAAACACAAATGTAACTACCCTTATGTATAACACCGGTCAAAACAAAAGAAAACCATTACAGGGGTATTGAATTTTCAAATATCCATTTATAGGTCTGAAGTTCATACACAAAACAATATTCAAAATTAAAAGAATTCTTCCATAATAAAACATATCCGAGAGAAACTGTAAGCCATTACACTGTACTCTGCATTAACTTACTTAGTTTTAATAGTGTCTTTGAGGTCACATTTCTTGCCCTGATCCTTTTTTCCCATTTGTGATGTAATGAGCACCTTTATTTCAGTCTTTTGTTTACTCATTCTGGTGCGGTAGTCTGAAATAAAAAAAAAATAATAATAATAAAAAAAAAAATACGAAGTAGTTATCTGACCTGAATTCCCGGCCGAATAGCCATTGGCTATTCGACCGGGACTCATGGGGATTGTGTATGATTTTACTATGATTTTAATGGGATTCTGGTCAGGATGGCTGTGGGCATTACAGTACACTATTATCTATGTTTCTTGGAGTAGTTGTTACTTGAATGTTTTGTGTTATATCTAGTTGAGTTAGGTTAGTACAGTACTTAGTTTTATTTTAGAACCAGTGGTTATTTAGCCAGAAACCAGGCATAAAAATAAGCAGAAAAATAGACTGATCCTGATATCCAACTTTATGACAAATTTCTAGCAGCATGACAATGAAAGAGATCACACAATAATTCACCACCACAAAGAAACTTTGCTATTATAAAAACCCTATTTAACAGCTTTAGATGCGAATGTGCAGCAGAAAACCACACCGAGGAACAATACAACAGGAGTAATAAAAAACTATGAAAGCACATAGTGGAAATTACCAGATCCCCAAACAATCTACAGGGTATATGTCTTGCTACCATTTGTCAAATATGAGTTGCAATAAATCAAAATCTAATTTTTAATTGATAATCACTCATCAAAAATCAACTATGATTTAAGGTCAACATTGAAAATCCATCAATCCCAGATTTGTATAATTCACACGAGCATCACCAGACTGGTTTTAATACTAACTGATTTGTTTACAAAAAGCTGGAGTTGGAAAATAAATCTGTTTTTATGCATGCCTAGACTCCTCCATGTCTATATTTTGTTGACTTATGAGTATTTTAAACATTTACATCACCAAGTTTATAAATTGAAACTGCTAAATCTATTAGCCTGAAATCTGTAAAGTGCAATAAAGTTATTCTAAGCCACACAGTGTGAAATATGTACTTGAAGTGCAAAGTTTGTGTGACGGAACAAGATACTTATGTAATGAGATTCAACCATTTTAAAGTGCTGCGTTACATTTCTATATTTCACTGCACTTTCCTACAAGATTTACATAATCTTTTTTCTTATCATAGATGAAGCTAAACTTTCACATTACTCCTCCAAACTGTGTTAAATTCAATTCTATTTTTATTTCATTCGCCGGGGGCACCTTGTCTGAGGGGACCTGGGCATCCCCCCTTTATCTGGCCCTGAAAAGTTCATAAGCTATAATAACACTGTGACAGCAGCTACCCATGCACGGTACAGGTATATATACTATTAGGTATGGGTTACCTCTTGAATTGGGTGCAACTAATCTTGGGTACGAGCTATCTCGTGAGTTGGGTACGAGTTATCTTAGGCTCAAGTTGGCGTGGGTACGAGTTAACTTTTTTTAGTACGATTTATCTTGGGTATGGATTGTCTTTGGTACAAGATGACCGTAACCCATGCTATTTTACCGTGAGTGCGCTCAGATTGGCTAATCATCCGTTACCGACGAACAACGCAAGAACAATATGTGACCGTAACTCTGGCAGCATTTGGCATTTACGTATTCCGTCGTGAATCGATCGTTGTGAGGCTATAACATACCTAACCAGAAGTTGTTGTTCGATTTTGGTCATTTTTTTTTCCACAGATGTTCTTATTATTATAAAAGAGGCGACATTTACTAGAACCTAATAGGACCTGACCTAACTAACCCCAAAAATCTACATAACCTTACCTAACTTCCTAGCAGGGAGACAGAGCTCCCGTCATATTAAACAGAAAGTACTTAGCCAATCACAGCACACTCACAGTAAAATAGCGTTAGTAGGAACTTAGCCGGTCACGGCAAAATATCCACTATGAAAAAACAAAAAGCAGGAGGAATGTGTTTTGTAAGTTATCAGTTTTGATGTACAAAACAGGCAGAGAAATACAGCCAAATATGAACTTGCTGTGACTGTCATGGTTAGATTGTAGGAAAGGTTCTTTTATCAGAGCAATTTTATTATAGTTTAGAATAAAATAGGAAATAGCTGTATTATTTTAGGTTAGGTTAGGTCTGGTAGGTTAGTTCTCTTCATTTTATGAATTAAAATTAAGATTGTAGCATTGTGAAAGTAAATATGTCAAGACATAGGAAGCAGCTCCACAACATGCATCCCTCTGGTATATTTTCTATATTTCTCGTGGTAAGAATACTTTAATCTCCTATGGAGAAATTTCATCCGGTTACTGCTGAGGCCGGACCAATCTCATCAAGTATTACCCAGCTACTTTACTTGTACAGAAACATTTCGTTAAGAGGTTGAATAACCATCCTTAATATACAGTACATACAAAAATTCCTAACAATAGGGGTGAGGCTCTCTCAGACAATTTGATCAAACATTATTTGTGAGGTAGAGTTATTCTAAACAGCAAATTAAACATGTAATACTAAGAACACTGTAATAATATTATCAATTCCAATCGACTGTCAACCCCTATCACGTTTACACTGGCCACAGTGACCTGACCCAAGTTACAGGAAAATGTTCGGCGTTTTTTGTTGCACGCATTTAAGCAAAGACATAGTAAATAATTGTTAACGCACCAGATCGCCAAAGGCTTACAACAAGACAAGTGGCCAAGAGGATTAAGGAAAGAAGAAACTACTGTACCTCCCTATACATTGTTAGTGTTTATACTTAAAATAATAAAGGTTGTATTTCTAATAAATAATGTTTACTTACTATTTTGAGGATATATTGGTAAGACGAACACCTGATAGTCAACACTGCAGAATATAATATTGGTCGACAAACTCCAGCCACAACCAACTCATATTAAATGGTGTTTACTAAATACAGGATGTTGATTGGCTGATAAGTGAAAGATATCAGACCTGTGATTGGTCGGCGTAAGAGAGCGACTCGGTGCTCTTAAACGACTAGCAACTGAGCCTCCCCGCGGCTATTTAAACCGATGATTATACTAAATCGATGTTTTCTAAGTAAAGTATAAAGTTATCATATGAATTAAAACGATATATATATATATATATATATATATATATATATATATATATATATATATATATATATATAAAGAGAGAGAGAGAGAGAGAGAGAGAGAGGTTTTCAACTTCGTCTATACTCACAGTATACAATACAGCATATTTCATTATAATTGACGTGGCCAGTTTAACTTAGTTATTCAACCTACAGAAAATCAGAATATGAACTGTTGAAGATAACATCAGTATTCAGTAGAGCGATACATGTTGCTCCGGCCCTAACAAGAGTATCCACTTAAGTTGGATATCTTCATTGGGTTATTTTAAATACCAAGAATAAATCTGAGGATTTCAGGAAATGGGTCGCTTCAAATGACAAGCCAAGTCAGCGTAGAAGATCTTTCTATTATTTATCAAAATCGAAATTAAGGACACTTGTGTGTGTATCAGATCTGAGACTTGAAGGTAGAAGATCTGCGGACTCAGAACAGGACAAGGCGGAGGCATTAATTAATTATTTTCCTCCGTGTTTACAAAAGAGAAAGTGAAAAACCTACCTGTTATGGGGAAAACAGTTCTACAACACACTAGTGTGTACTGGAACTGAATTGTCTAAGCTCAGGGTTTATGAGAGCCTTGGCCCTAAGAGCGTGCATCCCAGAGTGTTAAAGAGAGTTGGGTAACAAGCTTACATTCCCTTAAAATTCTGAACGCTCCTGCTTGAAGCAATTGCTAAGGTGCTCTAGATGCGTGGACACAGGTCCTGGAATATGGTAGCAATTTCGACAATAAATGCTTTGACTCTGCCATGGCATTAGATAGCGTACGGTACCTTACGAAAGGATAAATATTAAACATTAAACTGGAAGGGTACGAATTCAGGGGAACGTCTTGGTGTGGACTAAAGACTTTATGACCACAAGCACTGCGTGGTGATTAATGGCACGAACTCTTGGATAAGGTCACAAAAAAGTTTCACAGCCTTCTTACGTGTCCCAGCTGAGGCTCAAACCCTTGACATATCGGTGAGAGTTACGCGCTACCTTCTTACTTCTTTAACTTAAGGTTGTGACGTCTAGTGGGGCGGGCATAAGCTAGCTCCAGATATGAACACCTGACAGAGTAGCGTCATAAGAGGTGTTTTTGTTTTGGGTTGGGCTTTGTATGTGCAGTAATTGCTTTTTATATACTGTATTTCTGTATTTTCCTTGTCAACTTGTAAATACGATTTCGTTACCGTATAAATTCTTAATACTTCCCTGGGGTCCTCGTTTTAATATCTCTGGCAGCACTTGTATTTCTCTAAGATGGTTTGGAGGTCTTTCTCTCTCTAGTAAGTGTTTATAAAAGAAAACAATACACTGCGCCTTGTCGTTGTCATCTTGTCCATTCGAGCGCATCCTTGGTGGAACTGAAACCGCCATTACCACAGAAGGGCATGTATGAACTGTTCTTCGTGAACATAAAGCAGTTGAACCTGAACACAGCCAGTTAGGATCACGTGTACGGTGTATCCCTTCACCTAGTATTCACAGATACGCTAATAAAAGGTGTCCCATAATGTCCATACATCTGGTCTCGTCACTTACGAAGGTTTCTTCCAGTGTCGACTATGATCACTTTTATCTTAGAACAATTAATATCACTCACCACCAATTCGTATTTGTAGACTCTGTTTATAACTTGTTCAGATGTTCATTTATCGCTGTGTTGGTGTTCGGGCAGCAAAACAAACAACCAATTCCACCATTATTTCCATAATCAATGAGCCATGAAACTTAGTCCATCAGGTACCCTTCCTCCTCTTCTTTAGCTTCTTTATAACCTTCTAGACACAACATAAATGCCAACCCCTATCCCGTAAAGTTCCCTAAGTTGACCCTCATGTTTCCTTGCAGTACACTCGACTATGTAGCTCCGTCCCTTCCACATCTTTCCACCAACCTATAACCTACAGGTCTTTAACCATTGGTCAAATACCCGCCTTTTAATCGTGTAAGTTACTGTACAAATGGTTTAATTTTTCCTTACCCATGGTGTACTACTGTAGGTAAGCCTGACTGGAATATACTGTAGATCACTTTCTCAGTATATAGCGTTAACCTTTAGACGTCACGCTATCTGTACACCTCCCCACTCCAGCAGTTACCGGCATTAGAGGTTTTCACTACGCGTAAATTTCCAGCTTACTGACTTAAAAAAAAACATAATAATTACCATGAAGTATTTATTGTGAACAGTTGCACAATAATAATGTTAGACAGTGTTCGTCATCGGTGAACGAACCTGTGAAACTAATGAACAAAATTCTTAAGTAAGTTGTCGGTTAATTTCCTTAAAAATTATGTCGGTAGAATATTTACATTTATGGCTCTTATTTACCTTTAATATACATCGTTAAACTTGAAGACTTTCACATTAACTGTACACAAGCTATTAATTTATTAACTTCATTTGAACGTTATTACACTACTGTAGTTACACGTGTCTTAGAGACATTATGGGCAAACACCTCATGACACACTCAACGTCACAGCAAAAATGTCTCCAAAATTTTGCGTGTAAGTGACAGTACTGAAAGTCCACATAGTTCTTTGACCCCTTATACGCCCCAGGGAGTGAAGAGTGAAGAACGAACGTACGTACAACTTTGCACTTTAAGACCGTGGACACTGGTGAAAGTCACTGATTAAAGTATGGTAATGTATACTGCGATCTCTGATTATGAGGTGTGTATCGTACCAGACGAAGGAGGACTCACACCTTATTTTCTACATTAACGTAAACCTTAGAAAAATTGCAAAGTTTTTAAGGTACCTTGGTGTGGAAAAATTGAGAGTGGCTTCACATAAAGATGAAAGAGCGCCATGTGTCGGTGTTATAGTGGTGGAATGTCATCTTGTTAGCTTAATGTTTTATGGATGTGTCAAGACGTGAGATGAGAGGCTAAGATCAAGTGATTATGGGAGGCGGCTGGTCATTGGTGGTGGCACAACAGGGAAGCTAACAGTTGTCGAATTGTTTTTTGTAATTGTGGTGTAGTGTGGGTGTTGAGAGCTGGGGGAGGTCTATATAGCGAGTCTGAGTATATTACAGGAATGGTTAACAGAAGTGAAAGATAATATAATGTAAACTCGACCCTCTGTACCCCCCTCTCACCCCACTCCGGCTTCATGTTCTTTACTATTTTCATAATCGTTCACTGAAATAGATAATGTTCCCAATATACCGAAAACTGGGCTAAACCTGAACAAAATATAAAAAAGATAGGAAAAATAACTTATATTTAGGTTACATATATACAGCATATAACTAGCCAGCGTAAGTCGATTAGGATTCGGATTTCCTCAGGTTCACTCTTGTAAGTTTCCTCGTAAAGAGATGGACGAGCACATTTAACTGACTCACTTTAGCATATACATAAATATAATATAAAAAAATACATAAAAATTACAATGAGACTTTAAGCCTTTAGTTCAACAAGAAAAATTCCACTAATTGTGTTTGTTTTGAAATTGTTAACTGGGCAAAGATAATGTCGCAGTGTGTGGGGGACAATTCACTATTGCCGAGGTGGGTCAGGGAGGTTTGTCGTATGTGCGTACCGTACCATACGATATTACATGAATGACTATATGATAATTTAGGATTTTGTAATAATTTGTTCTTGAAGCGTTATATTTTATTTATTTTTGTAATCTCTGGCATCAGATGAGGGTGTTTACTGTCACTTGGTCTTGATGTTCGTATGATTATAGAACTTAATTGTCTTTTTATATTGTCAGTCAACTTTTATTATTTCTTCCTCAGTGTGTAACGTTAACCTTGATACAGGCTTGTGTTTTAGGGGTATGTTAGTATATTCTGAAGGAGACTTGATCCCAGGGTAGCAAAGTGGTGGTGGGCCAACAGTTGCTTGAATCGGCTGTAGTGGATCCTCGACTGGAAAGCTTGGGAACCACTGCTCGAATACAAGTGAATCCGGCCTTTCCTGAACCCGGCCTGTATAGATATACGCCGGGTTCGGATACGGTACATAATAGAGAGATATAATGTATAGGTCAGTAGTTTTGTAGTTTATTATAATGACCTGGCTTGTGTCTGACCTCTGATTGCCTTCCATGTTACCTGTCCTGGAAACTGACCAGAAAATTGTGTGGCCGGGTGCTCCAGGAGGCCGGGGATCTCCTCAGGCCCGGGAGGCCGGTTTTTCCCGAGGGCAGAGTTCAATTGATACCCTACTGCACTAGGTCAAGGCTGCCACGTCTAACCCCTCGACAGAACCCTTACACCCAGAACCTTGAACCTCGTGTAGTAAGAAATAACGGGTCGGAGTCATATCTCAAAGTTGATTTTTTTCTGGCACTTTAGCTAAAAATATCACCCATACACATTAATGTACCCAAATTCTCTTTTAAGTTAAAAAACATTCAAATGATCATGAATATTAATGTTGACCCCTAACTCGCGATATGCTATATTATATTGTACTTAAGTTTATGTGAGTCAATTAAATTTAAGAACTGGGGTCAGCTCGACCTACAGGCCAGTATATAATATATGTTTGTATATTAATTTTGTTATAATAAATAATTATATTTCTTTAATCAAATAGAACCGTTTTCAAATTTTACAGGCAAGAATATTCGTCAATTATCATAAGGATAAGCCTCTGAAATATCACATTAAACAACAATACAGCGGGAATAACTATTTTTCGCGATGTTAATATTAGACCAAAGTTAAAGACGAACAAAATCGACACATCAACAGGTTAAGACACATTTCCTCGAGTAATAACAAAAGTCCACTAGATGGCACCTGCCTGTACTTACCATGAGTCGCCGGCAGCTGTGACTCGCCTACACAGCACCAGACACTAACACAAGGCACGTACTGAAGTGACATAATAACACGAACTGACTGCCAATGCTTCGTGAGTTAACCAGATTTGACTTAATTTAACCAAACCTAACCTAACCATAACCAAACCTACCATACAGTACTCTCCCTCACCATCATACAATACTTCTCCTCACCACCATACAATATTCCCCCTCACCATACAATACTCCCCCCATACGTTAGCTCAGCACTTGGTATCACTACAGGATTAAATGGTCAACTGTACAAACATCTTCAATTTCCTTTTTATAAGTCTTCGAACAATGACAAATTTCTTTTCCTATTTCGACTCCCCAGACAAGGTGCATCTCCCCCAGTGAGGGTATATAAGGGCCTCTCCTGACACCCACAAACTAATATTCTTCTCTCCTCCACGGTGCAGGACAGCCTCTGCATTGAGTATAAGGAAGATTGCTGCCTCATTCTGTCTACTGGTGCTGTCATGTGTAGCTCCCCCTGAAGCTTTCTAACCAAGGAGGAAAAAATAATGATAATAAATATGTATATAGATGAAATAATAGATAATAAGAAAGAATAAATGAGAGGAGAAAATAAATAAATAAATAAATAAATAACAAGAAGCTTCCAGGGATAACTTTAGAATGAAGATACGGAACATTATGTGGTGTTTGGAAATATGAACACATTATGCCAGTAACCACCTTGAAGTATAACACACACACACACACACACACACACACACACACACACACACATTTATTCCTTACTCCAATCAATTACACACACACACACACACACACACACACACACACACACACACACACACCCCCTTCCTTACTCCTCAATTATTTTCCCTCGTCATGGTGGAAATAAACCCAACGTGTGATTGATTGATTTATTCTTAAACAGGTTAGACACATGAACCATCTCTACTCTCACCCGTCCTAGTGATCATTATTAGACAAAATACAATCCCAACCTGTTCGTCTTATCAGTAACCAATCCCTCACTTCGTCTTTGCCTCCCACTCTCATGTTAGACAATCCATCTCTTCACTTTTTTCTTTGTATTTTTTCTGGTCAGTGCAACATCCATCACCCTCCTCCTCTCGACCCCTCCACACTCACACAACACACGTCTGTCATTATCACCTCATCCCTATCCAAGATTATTTTATTGTACTTCATCATCATCCACTTCATTTATTTCTCGTAATTATTATATGAAATTACGGACTTCCTCACGTATTATCATCTAGCCACCTGCAAGATATTATGTCTTTACGTGTCGGGTAGTCCCTCACTCCTTATTATACAATTAAATCAAGGACCTGTTTTATATATGGTGAATGAGACAAGTTAACATAGATGATAAAGTTACATAATGGGGGAATGGGTGACTTGATTGGCAAATAATATACAAGTAATATAAGTGATATAAGAGGGGGAAGGTCATATTATAAGGTATTTCAACATAGTAACATTGCAAAAGTAAGAATAGCAGAGATTGAACACACTAGTTAACTACGAGTTGTTGATCAAATTTACAACGGTTGGGATTGCGTTACCTACAAGCCCGACAATGTTAAGTAAGAACCTGTCGTAACACAATTTCACACACACACATAATCAAGCTATCGTGTCTAAGAAAAGTTATCGAGAGGAAACCAAATCTATCACAAACAGAAAGAGCGAGGAACACTACAGCATCACTAAGAGGTCATCTAAAATCTAAAAACGGATGAGGGGTGGGGGGGTGGTAAGGAGGAAGTAAGGGAGGGGGAGGTGACGTAGGGGAGGGGAGGTGAGGGAAGGGGAGGGGGTGGGAAGGGGTTTTTAAGCTGTGGTCCATGGGTCAAAAATAAACTCGGTACAGAAGACAAGTACACACACATACCGACTCATATAACCTGTTGTGGTGAAGAAGATTTTACTTTTGTCCTATACGTAACCTTTGACCTTTGAGAGATCTTAGGGAAAAAATATTTAATGTATACTGCTCGTTAATGCTTACTGAGAGTCAAGTTGTTACCTTGAACTTGGGTGACTAGGCTAATCTAACTTAACCTAACTTAACCTATAACCTAACCTAACCTAAACCGTCAATTCATCTCACTCAGAGGGAAGTAAGACGCAAAGGGGACTTTATCTCCAAGTGTGAGGGAAATATCTCTTAACGGGTGAGAGAGAGAGAGAGAGAGAGAGAGAGAGAGAGATTTCCTGCCAAGTCATAAATCACAGAAAACAAACCGTGATAAATTCTCGACGGACAATAAACAGAGAGACAAAAACAGTAAGAATATTAAAATAATTTGAACATATTTTTTTATATTCATTACAAAAACATATATACAGCAGATACGTATGAGAGTTTATACCGGGAAACAGGTGAATGAGAGAGGGCCGCTATAGATCTCAGAGGGATAGAAATCTTCCGGTAAAAACTGAAGGAATCAATACTTATTTTTACTTCCGTATTCATTAAGTATTTTCACTGTATTACGCACTGTCAGTATTCCTCCCATCGTACTACTGTGACACTGGATTAAACACACACACACACACACACACAGAGGGAGGCCATGGCGGGAGGGTTAGGACAGACAAGAGGATCAGTTGTGGTCAAACAGGCAGCCCGCGCGGACACCCACCAAGCCACAGGTACCCTGAGAGAGAGAGAGAGAGAGGAGGAGGAGGGGGAATAAAAGAGACGAGCAGAGCAGTATCGCTGTAGTAGTTAACCCTCGCTGCTGCACATCACCACCACATCTTGGTGTCAGTATCTCGTGATTTCTAAAAACAAGTTGATGTGTAATAACAGAAACGCATTTGTGTAATGGTGGTATAGTATACAGTGGTGGTGAGAGTGGAGGAGTCAAGTGGTAAATGAAACTTAAAGTGTCAGTTTCTCACAACGTTTTGGAAAATTAGTTCGTAGAGGAAATTTCGTCGGCGACACCGTGAGGAGATATATGTTTGTGAGTGTGTGAGCGAGCTGCTCTCGGTTAGCGCGCCGCCCTGTGACTTATGTGATCTTGCCACCCCACCCACATCCTCATCCACGCCGCCGCCCACACATAAAACTTACTACTTTTTCGTTGGGGGTCATCGCTGGTCCAGTGGTCGGGTGGGGCTGGGCAGCCGGTGTGGCCCACGGGCCGCACTGGCGTCATGGGCGGCAAGTGTGGGCCACAGTGGTGGCGGGCCGCACAGGTGAAGCAGAAGCAACAAGTAGGTGGCCTGACCGGGCCACCTTCTCACTGACCACCCTCATGACCCAACAAAATAATTACGGTGCGGCCCACCTGGCCACACTTATGCTGCTGGCCACGGTGGGCGTCGTCGGGGCTGTGGCCATGCCAGCACCACGCCTTCCTGAGGCCACTAACTCCACCCCACACTACTCGTCACCTGACGACGACTACTATTACTACGACTATGACTACGAGGGAGAGGTCGTCGCTCCCCACCTTAACCTCAGCGAGTTTCGTCTACCGGAGGGGGTGGAGGGGACGGGCGCCCCCCACGTCCCACGCTACATGCTCGAGCTCTACGCCGACCAGACCTCCCACCACGCACCCCCACTCCCCGGCGCCGACCTCGTCAGGAGCTTCATCGCCATCACTACAGGTAGGTCCTCTACCGTACACCCAGGTGATACTTGGCGTGTTGTTGCAGGTGGTGATGTAGTGAGCGATGACTAAACAGAAAACGTTCCACCATCGACTCCAAGAACAATTTGGAGTTTTTTTTATGAACACTGATCGGTAACTCACATCACGATCCAATGTGCATTTACGCATGTACAGTATATATGTGTCATAATGTTGTACATTAATATATGCTACAGTGGCTGCTGTATTACTCGTATAAGAAATATTATTAGTAGTAGATCTGTGGCTTAATTAAATTAGTTGTTTAGATACTTGTGCATTATTATATTTAGGGAATAAAATAGTGGAATAAGTATGGCTGTCAAGGGAGGTTGAAGGCCATGATATTGAAGAAAAAAAGTAGTAGTAGTAGTGGTAGTAGAAAGAAGTAGTAGTAGTAGTGGTAGTAGAAAAAAGTAGTAGTAGTAGTAGTAGTAGCCTTTAATTATATCCATATTGTAGAGCTTCAACTATTTATTGAGAACATAGTAATCACACAACACTGAAAAGCGCTATATGCGTTCAGTAAAATTCCTCCTCTGACACCGACGTGCTGAAGGTGTATCATAATTCCTATGCCAGCCCTCAAGTGCCCCAAGAGGGAACCGTCAAAACCACACTCGTATCATCCACTCCTCGGTGTCAGCTCCACCTGTATTCTGGACGTGACGTGGGAGACTATGGAATCACCCACGTAAACTATCTTGAGTAGCTGAACAACACTGAGACTCAACAACATTAGTCCCCCCCGAAAAGAACTCAGATGACTTAACGAGGGGGCTGGAGACCTTATGAGTCTAGTTAAAATTAAAGTGAATAAAATCATCTGTTATTAGCCCAATAAAATATTAAAAGTGGCGTCTTCATTTCACATCAACTTTCAGTTTGTATCCTGTTGTGATGCGTATATCTGTCTGTCTGTCTGTCTGTTAAATCTCTTCTCAAAACTAATATAAGACTAATAGAGAATTCTGAGGTGAGGAAGACGAACCTCCAAGCGTAATTTAAAGAGAGAGTTGATCATTAAGTATGTATGCGGGTATAACTACTCTCTCTCTCTCGCTCTCTCTCTTGTTACTCTCTACCTTCCCCCGTTACGGTCCCTGTTACTGGTCCGCCTCACACAACATTGGAGGAGGAGTAACGGTAAGACAACAGAGGGAAGTAGAAGTGGTTTAGTCAGGTCTGTTGTGGATATTATTGGTGAGGGAGTTGTGGCTGTGTAGGTCTTTATTGGGGAGTGAAAGGGAGTGAAAGGTAGGTAGAGAGAGGGAGTGAGTGAGTGAAAGAGAGTGAGTGAGTAAAAAGTGGGTTGGGAGAGGGACTATGGACGAGGGAGAGTGAAAGGTAGGTAGGGAGCTAAAAGGAGAGAGTGAGAGAGAGGGAATTAGAGTGAGTGAGTGAAAGAGTGAGAAAGAGGGAGTGAGTAGTGAGAGGGAGTGAGTAGTGAGAGGGAGTGAGTAAGAGAGAGGGAGTTAAAGAGAGGGACTGAGAGAGGGAGGAGGGGGACTGAGGAAAGTCGAACAACACAACACAATACTTTCAAGGAAGGAAAAAATGGACATAAATGTTATCCTAATGTGATTATCTGCTCAGTGTAATACAACCCAAATTTATACTTGAATTTGTTTTATTTACTCAACACAGACGAACACTTGGGATCTAGGTGTCGTTCCATGGTTCAGACACTTACAATGACGGTAGTATTTTTTTTCTCAGTCGTGTTATGTCACATCAGTTGATCTTGCCTCTCACGCCTTGTCTCTTACACCTATTAATGCTCCTTACCGCAGGCTATTGAGTCAATGAGTCACTTTTCCTGAACGTTAAAATAATGTTATGTGATTTTATTCCTATTACCCAATCAGTTAAGTAAGCCTAGTATGATGATGTAAAATGGGGAATTAAATGAGTAAATCTTATCTTTGAGTACACCCTATATAAACTGTATTGAAATTAACTATTTAAGATTGATTAAAGATGATAATAATAATAATAATGTGACGAATCATATAATTATTTTGATGGTGTGGCGGTGAGGTCAGTTTAACGAAGAGGGTTGGGGGTAGAATGTTTACAGAATTTCGACTTTACTTTGCCAGTCATCTTTGTGTCTGATGGAGCGTATGGTGTTAATGGATGGTTAGGTTAGGTCAGTGTTGGGTTAGGTTAGGTTAGTGTTGGGTTAGGGGTAGGTTAAGCCTGTGTTGGGTTAGGTCAGTGTTGGGTTAGGGGTAGGTTTGATCAGGGGTAAAATAGTATAGGTTACGTTAGCTTATATTAGGTTTGGTTCCTCATCTGGGCGTCAGTGTGTCCTCGGCCGTGAGAAGAGTCAGAGTGGTGAGGGAGGAGCCGTGTTTACCGTGTAACTGAAGCTCACTACCAGCCCTTACAGGTGACGGAGGTTTACGGTCAAATAGGCCCTAGTCCCCGTAGGCCCCCAACCCATACACAGCTTAATGTAAACACTGAGACAAGGGTAAACACTCGCTCCAAAGAGTATCTTTACGATTTTTGTGTGATACAATTTGACACAACGGACGCAGGATTTTGATAACCGTACCGAGACAACAGGAGTCCCAGTGTTCATTTTGATATTTATTGGACTCCTCCGTAAAGATACATTTTGGAGCGAGTACATTTGGACAAGGCCCCCCCTGCCATGTTGGTTTACTCAGGTTAGGGTCTTTTAAGATTGGGGCCTGTTTAACTGATGGAAGCGCAATTGGGTAGGGTAAGAGTCCAATATGCCCAGCACCAAGCCTAGTGGGGCCCCCCTCCAGCTACCCCGCCCTGGTTGAGTATCTACCAAAATATGTAGGATATTTGAGGAATCATTAGTCGGTGGTGCTGACCTCGCATAGTGAAGCTGGATTAAGAAATGAACTTCAGATTTTCGTTGCATAATTTTAAGATTAAGAACGAGAACGAATTTTTAAGAGTCAGAATTTTCACCCTAGACTTTTTTGTATGAGTGGTGTTACGATAGACGAATTGACAGAAAGTTCTTCATTAACTTCAATTTAAGGGAACAAGAGTGCAGTACTGAGGTATATAATACACCTGTTGCATGACTTGAGCTCTGGCCTTCAGCTGTAATCTTAAGTGCTGACAGAGGGCATCCTGGTCTCCACCGTCCCATCCAGATGACAACACAATACTGTACGTCGTTCCTTCCAACAGGTTTATAAAAAAAAAGTGACAAATAATATGAAATCATGGATCATTCACATCAGAAATTCATCCTCTCTCAGGAAATGAAAGTCATACGGTCAATATCTATCATCTTTGTGACCTTCCCTGCCACAAACACACCAAAATGTTACTCTTTCTAAACAACTACCTCAATAGTGTGCAAAAACCAGGTTATGGTCCATATTCTACCCAATAAAACAATAGTGAGAGGCAACATTTGTATGAACGTTAAAAATGTGCAGGGAGCCGCGGTGACTGGCGACAAAAGGCGGGCGGGGGACGTGACCACAGTATCAAATGCAAAAATATTGGGAAATATATTTTAGAGGGCGAACCAACTGTCTGTTACCGTCGTCACCCACTCTCCCGGCTGTCCTGGACCTGCACACACACACACACACAAACACACACCATCAATTTGTACGTACAGTGTATGTGTGATGCTCTACATTCACACGGCAACAAACCGAACTCAATGTGGCAACAAAAAAATACAAGAAATCAAACGATAAATCACCACCACCTTTTCTTACAGCTGTTGTTAGGCTACGCCCTCAGCCCTCATTACCTCATAATATTAAAACACACCACTAACACCCTCGTCATCAACGGTATATATCCTGTCACGGTGACTATGAGAGATGAGGTTTATACTACTGGAGGTTAATTAAATATCCAGGTCACGTTTCACAGTTTCATATCCCGTTCAAACAATTCCTCCCATGTTAATATTTAAGGTATTATATTAAAAGAATATATAGTCAGTTAAGTAATACCATCGGGAACGTTTTATAAGTATGCATGTTACGTCGTGTTAATTAAAGGTGAGGAGGATGGATCACTCAGGTACCCCATCGACGATAACAACAGCAGCTTCTTCACTTTAGACCAGATTCTGAAAAGTTCGCGTGTTGTTGATCTTACTTGGGTCTATGGGAACGCCTACACTGACTCATTCTAGGTTTAAAGGTCTGAATAAAAGGGACATTCATTATAACACACTGAGACGAACGTTGGGGACATTCATTATAACACACTGAGACGAACGCTGGGGACATTCATTATAACATCAAAATAACACTGAGAAGAACGCAAAACTAAATCTTATATCTTAGTGAGAAGAAGAAAAAAAAATCATAGCATTAATATGTGAAAATCTCTCAACCAAGAGAAACAGCTTCGACCTCCCCATATGGAAGCTCTCCTACCCTCTCTGTTGCTGTTCGTGATGGTGAATCTATAGTACAAGTATCCACCAGTTTTTCTACCTCTCGATCACCATTAACCGAGACTGATATGAGCCACACATCCCTAACAACACACTTGGTGCAGTACTGCCCACCTTCTGACACATCTAACTTGGTATATACAGATAGATATTTATATGCATGTACCGAGAGAGAGAATTGTAGATTGTCCGTTCATAAATGTATATATAAACATATTCATAGAGTTGAATGTCTTTATCTGTCTTACTTATTTATACATTTATCTGTTGATCCTTTTAGAAGTTATTGGTTGTGTATGTGTGTGTGTGTTCAATTCATCCATGTCAATATCTCTCTCTCTCTCTCTCTCTCTCTCTCTCTCTCTCTCTCTCTCTCTCTCTCTCTCTCTCTGGACACCCGAGCTCACAAGTACTACAACTTAGGCGCCGCTCAACTCGTCCCACACAACCATTCTTAATCTCGTTATGAAGGTTTACTCTTGTCTACACTGTATAAGCAGTTTAACGCGGCGAAAGGAGTTATACCATTAACTTGGACTGATTATGTGGTACACAGAGTGGAAGGAGGGAGGGAGCAAGCAGGTTGATTATGGGGGCGGGGGGCGGGGGAGCAATTTTGTAGCGAGATGCGATCATTATGAGTTCCAACCGTGCCCCTTCCTTATTAGTTTGGCTTTAGGTTAAACACACACAAAAGAGAGAGAGAGAGAGAGTAAAAAATCACGCCACAAGTCAATTCTAATCTCAATATTCTTTAACCATTGAAAGCTAACCATAAAAAAACATACCCCTAAATAAAACTTTCATCGTCAATTCTGAAACCTTGACTATCGCCATCCCTCCCACCCGTCAAACAGGAGAGCCCTGGTGAGGTTACTCTTATCTAAAGCGAGACAAGAGTATGTGAACAGATCTGAACACAAGTACCTATAAACACTGGCCTATATACGTGTACAAGCACATTATGAGGACACGTACTCACATATAGAAACAGGGACACGTGTACAAGCACAGGCAAGCAGGCGGTGGTCCAGTGTGACGTTATATTGATCATTGATCGGTCTGATTCGTGATGTATGATGCTGTCGAGAGATTAAACCGTATGAGGCGGTGTATTAAATTGTGTATGAAATTGTACATGAAGGAGGTGTATGAAATAATGCATCAGGTGGTGTATGAAAAAGTATATGAAGCGATGGATGAAATATGTAGTTCTCTCTCTCTCTCTCTCTCTCTCTCTTTAAGAATGGTGCAAAATTTGACTTGGGAAATTTCCTATTCAAATATAAAGACTAATCCGGGAAAAAGTGAAGGTTAGGTTAGGTTAAGAGAGGCATGGGAGGGCGACTGACATGTTGCACTATTCACACTATGAGAGTATGAGTAAGTAGTGGCTGTTGTAGGAGGGTATAAGGCAGTGGCAGTGAGGGATGGGGGAGGGTCTTATCACACCTACCAAGCCACAAGGTCGGTGGTCACACACACACACACACACACACACACACACACACACACACACACACACACACACACACACACACACCTCAAGATGCGAGAGAAAAATGTGTCCCTAGTTTTAATGTATTAGTTTAAAGAGCCGCTGTGTGACCTTATATATGTGTGTGGTGTTTACAATAAGAAATTTATACACTAACATTTAAAGGGATACAGAGACATACCTTTTATTTTATTTCTTTCATTTCCTTCTTTAACACCACTATGTCATTTATACTACTACTCACTTCTTTACCAGGGAAATTGGAGGGGCGTTCTTCTTTTGTTTTCCATATTCATTACCTATAGCACTATGTGAGTCATGTTACTTCCATCACCTTTTTCTTCAGTTTCCAATATTTTTTTTAATCTGAAGCTTCTTAATATTTACAAGGCAAATCTTACAAGTCAACGTCTCTAGTAGTTCTTAGGATGACACAGTTCAGCAGTAAATCATATGCATGAGAAGACCAGCACAGGTCGAGACGGGTCCTTCTACGAGGGTGGAGTAGTTTTGATCTCTCCTGCACTACAATGGGTGACGTGGAGGAGAAAGGTACAGAGCAATATACTAAGGCTGGAACAAGACCATTGATTATATCTTTATGGGATAATTCAATGTTAAAGATGATGTATTGTAGATCCCTGTTTTTTTATACATACATACATACATACATACATACATACATACATACATACATACATACATACATGCATGCATACATACACACACACACACACACACACACACACACACACACACACACACACACACCTTCTCTAATAAGACTTGACAGGCAACAGACAAGAGGTAATTTTACACACACACACACACACACACATAATGGAGAAGGCACACGCATGGACAAGGGGCGGTGTGAGGGAGGTAGAGGTACAAGTGGTATGAGGGAGGGAGGGAGGTAGAGGTACAAGTGGTATGAGGGAGGGAGGGAGGTAGAGGTACAAGATGTAAGGTCGAGATGCTGGGCCATGATAGTGTGCCGCCCGAGACACCTTTTATATAAACTGGTTTATGCAAATATGACGAAATAATAGGTAGGTGGGGAGGGGGGCAAGGTCGTGGTACTCAACCTCCCTTATTCACTGACAATTATTTTTTTCTGGTTGTTAAGTGATTTATTTATGGTGATATAATTTGTCTATCCTTCATCATCATCATCATCATCATCATAATAATAATAATAATAATAATAATAATAATAATAATAATAATAATAATAATAATAATAATAATAATAATAATAATAACGTGGTATTCGTATAGCAAGGTACACAAGCAATGGTTAATACAGAAATAATATACCGTAAAATTAATCACCCGAGTTAATGTTCACAGTGCTACTACCACCACCGGGTCAGGCGCCGCGTACTCTCATTATCCTCACGTCACGAGCGTTCACCTCAGTCAATCCGGATGCTCAAGAACAGACATAGGATCCGACTTAGGTATTGTCATCTATATTTCAGTGATGCAAGAACGATTATAAATATATCAGAGGAAAATTATATACTACTTGAGAATGAACTTTTCCTTATCATCACCAGCAGGAGGTAGTGAGGTCAGGTTCCACGTGACGCACTGGGGCTGTGGACTGACGCAAAACCTGCCAGTGGAACAAGGACTCATCTCACCGTAGACTTTAACATATATCCGGTCAACCTTTGGTCTTTCAACTGGTAATAAAGCTTTAAAAAATGGAGGAATTGACGCGGGAAAATGATGCAATATAAATGAAGATAATTAGAAGGAGAGACTTAATTAAAATACGTTTCGTGTAACATAATTATCAGAAATATATTTAAACAGATGATCAAACTGTCGAGGATGTAAAAACCTCCACGAAGGTTAACGTGATATATATAAATGTTATAATTCCTCCCTTAACCTCACCTCACCTCACCTAACCCCAGCTCTAAACCTCACCTGACCTGACCTTACCTAACCCCAGCTCTAAACCTCACCTCACCTGACCTACGAATAACATGATAAAGCTAAATTCTATGATACAAATTAATTCATTTTTGCAACTTCCACTTACATACTTTATCTTAATTTATAACAAGATCAAAAGAAAGTTTACTCGAGAGAGAGAGAGAGAGAGAGAGAGAGAGAGAGAGAGAGAGAGAGAGAGAGAGAAAGAGAGAGTATTGCTGTACCTAAGATAAAAATAATCTTAAATGTGAATACAATATTATTTACGGAATATTAAAAAAAAACAATAATGAAATCAGGAGGTGGCACCCAGCTCAGACACGTCAAGTACAGTGTGATAAACTGGACTCTTCCTTACACCACCACCACCGCTAGCCTGGCGTAGAGATATACTGGTGTTATCTATATACAGGTTATATAGGCGGAGGCAGGTGACCAAAGAGAGCCTCATAATATATAATTCTGGAGTACAGTGTGAGGGGCAGGACACTAAGACAGACATACAGTATGGCGGATTTATCAACGGTCGACCAGTATCACACAACAACACAACCAGAAGAGATTTTAGGAGTAATTAATTTGACGTTTAATGTTCAAGTATATATTTTTTTTATATCAACACAACTCTTAGTATACACCAAGATGTTCTCTCCTTTCACTTATCTGTTTTCTCTAAGGTATAAAGTCATTTGAGAAGTGTACAGTGTAGGTACGTGGCGGTGGTAAGGCGCTGTACACTCCTACATGTTGCTGGCAAGGTTGAGGTACTCCACTCCCACAAGTGACGTTAAATACCATTTCTTCTGACTCATAGATATTTACGCCTCCATAAGTAAATAGTGGATGTTGATGGATGAGGCAGTTTCCGTCTTGCTCTATTCTCCTCTCTCACAGCCTCCCTCCCCCTCTCCTCCCCACAGCCTACCTCACCCCTCTCCCTCCTCTCTCACAGCCTCCCTCACCCTCTCCCACAGCCTCACCCCCCACAGCCTCCCTCCTCTCTCCACAGCCCTCTCCTCCCTCACACCTCACCCTCTCCCTCTCTCACAGCCTCACCCTTGCCACTACACCCCTGGCCTCACCTCCTCCTCCTACAGAGAGCCTCACTCTCACTCACCCTGTCGCCCTTCCAACAGAGCCTGCCTTTATTCCCCACCAGCACCCCCCCTCCTCTCCCAGAGCCTCCTCCCTGTCACTACCCCTGTCCCTTCCAACAGAGCCTGCCTTACCCCCTACCAGCACCCCGTCGCCCCCTTCCAACAGAGCCTGCCTTACCCCCTACCAGCACCCCGTCGCCCCCTTCCAACAGAGCCTGCCTTATCCCCTACCAGCACCCCGTTACCCTCCTCTCCCAGAGCCTCCCTCACCCCCTGTCACTACCCCGTCACCCTCCTTCTACAGAGCCTCCCTCACTGCCGCGTGGTGCTGCTCCCCGCCACTTCATCACCTAACCTTCAGTGTCAGATGAGACCAGTGTACTAAGCAGTAATCAGTACATGGAAGGCTTCATAAACACACTCCTGGCCAGGTGTGCCACTCAACATTATAACGTTCTTAACCATCTCTAGTATTCTTCTAGGATAAAGGAACCAGGTGCTATGTCTCTAACTTTAATTTTAGGAAGTGATCTGTGTGTCCTAAAAAAGTAATCAAGATACTTTAAATATAGCTTTAAAGTTCCTAAAAATCGTTGACTTACCCTCCGAATCACAGCAGATATTTATAGAAAAACGAAGTGAACTGACTTAACCAACAAACTCATTCGGCTGTTCGTCCAGTCTTGTGTAGTTAGTCCCATAACAGATGCACACAAACAGCATAAATCAGACAAAAAATAATAATTATCCTTTTAATTTAATGACCTTAGTGGGGGTTTTCTTTCAATTATTAAAAAAATATATAATTCTCAGTTTTGTTACCCATTAACACTTTAAATCACCACTCATGTTACTGTAATTATGGAAAAATGGCTTTCATTTGGAGTGTACGTGGAGGGGGTGGGGGGTGGGGGGGTGGGGGAAGCAGGAGTTAGATGGGTGACGGGCCTCGACAGTTCCAGCATTCTTATGGCTATCACAGTGAGACAGACACCATCAATACAACCAGTGTCTACAGCCCATCAACACCGTGTGTGTGTGTGTGTGTGTGTGTGTGTGTGTGTGTGTGTGTGTGTAAATATTAGCTTGTATGCTATAAAAACACAAGTGCCTTATACAGTGTGTTGTGGTAGAGCGAGAGAGCCTGTTGCTGGATATACTGTATACCTAAGATAAATATAGGCAGGAGTGTCCCCAGGTTAACAATAGTAATAATAATAATAATAATAATAATAATAATAATAATAATAATAATAAATACCTGTAATAATAATAATTACCTGGGAAATATCCTTACCTCCTACCTACCCCCTCTCTCTCCAAGGAACCTGACCCATACTAAGAAATGCACACATATCCTCAGCAATGGGTGTGTGTGTGTGTGTGTGTGTGTGTGAGGCAGAAAGTGACAGGTGTGTGTGTGAGAGTGACAGGTGAGTGGAACAAAGTGGCAGGCATGTGAGGCAAAAAGTGACAGATGTGTGCAACAGTGACAGGTGTGCACATGTGTGTGGAGCAGAGTGATATGTGTGTGGAAGTGAGAGGTGTGTTGAAATGACAGGTGTGTGTGGAACAGTGACAGGTGTGTGTGAAACGGTGACAGGTGTGTGGAACAGTGACATGTGTGTGTGAAACAGTGACAGGTGTGTGTGTGGAACAGTGACAGGTGTGTAGAACAGTGACAGGTGTGTGTGTGGAACCGTGACAGGTGTGTGTGAAACGGTGACAGGTGTGTGTGAAACAGTGACAGATGTGTGTGTGTGTGTGTGTGGAACAGTGACAGGTGTCTGAGGCAATGACAGTTGTGAGGCAATGACAGGTGTGTGAGGCAATGACAGGTGTGTGAGGTAAAAAGTGATACAGGTGTGTGAGATAAAAAGTGACATACTGGTGTGTGTGTGGGAGAGAAAGACGAGTTCCTAAGTGAAATATCATAAACGGTATTTAGCACAGTGGCTCCTGACGCTCCTCATTTTATAACCATTCTCGTGGTCTGTCTGTCTATCTGTCATTCTCTCCCTGTCTATCTTTCTGTTCCTGTCTATGTTTCTGTTCCTGTCTCCAACCTTAATATTTCTCAATTAAAGGGATCGTTATCACTGCTAATGCCATAATAATTACCATTAGTCATTTTAATTATTATTTATGTATACCCTGGAGACGATTACCATATTTTGTTCTTTTTCTGATATTCAAGTTGTTATTTCTAGGTTTTTTATTTCGAATTAAATTACGTGTTGTTATTAATATTATTATTATTGTTATTATTATTGTTATTATTATTATTATTATTATTATTATAATTATTATTATTATTATTATTATTATTATTATTATTATTGTTGTTATTATTATTGTTATTATTATTATTATTATTATTATTATTATTATTATTATTATTATTATTATTATTATTATTATTATTTATTATTATTATTATTATTCCTTTAATTTGTTATCCGTGGCCTGAAGGACAGTGTTAGGCCACAGGCAGCAGGATACTTCAGGAGGGGCAGAAGAGGCAGGAGGATACATTAGGTGGGGTAGGAAGGGCAGGAGGAGGTAGTAGTGAGGTAAGTGCCCTGAGGGAGGAGGTGATAGGAATGGCAATTGTCCCACACGTTGGTGAAAGTCTGCCACCTCTCTCTCTCTCTCTCTCTCTCTCTCTCTCTCTCTCTCTCTCTCTCTCTCATATATATACTCTCTTTCTCTACACTTTTCCCATTTTTCCTCGCGTTATCATCATTTTCTTCTTCCTCATTCTTCCAATAACTTCCTAAACCTTCACATTAAGGTGACAATGGCCGGGAGTGATGGCGGTGGAGGTAGGAAAGAGAAAAATAATGCTGCTCAATTTTACCCCCAACAAGGCATAGCACAAGACAAACAGTATATTTCATAACGGTGATGCCTTAGAGCCGAGCTAATATTCAGACCTAGGTTAGTTTAGGTTAGGTGAGAGCCTGGGGGCATAACCGGGCCGGGGGCGAGGGAAAGGCGTTCTTGGACGAATAAAAAACAGCTACACTTGGAAGATTGCTTTAAGTTAATGATGTAGTTTATATTTTTATAGAAATATATATTTTATGGTTATCTAATGTATCGTGTGCAGTGCCTGTCTTCCATTCTGCCTGTCTGTCTGTTTGTTTGCGATGCACAGCCACAGTTTGAATATATAGCTGAAATTTTGGTTACCCCAGAAGTGTGACGAGAGCTGGTCCCATAACACACGAGAGAGACAGACCCCCCAACACTACATGTACAATCCTACTTACTGTTTCCCAAAGATGATCAACAACTCGTTAAATAAAGGTTGCGGCTTATGACTCCTCCTCCTGGGTGAACAGTGGAACGTTCTCGGGGTGTTGTGTCAGCACCTAATGTGATTAACTTTACTTCGCCAAAAAACAAATGAGTTGCGACGCAGGGTACCCCAACTAGTTATAAATAAACGGTTAACCTTTTACTTTATGATGTGATGTGGTCAATAAGGTTCTTCACCTGATGTACAGTGGAGACGATACGTTTATATTGTTGACAAAATATCCAAAGAGCCGAGAATAAAGCTAATATTACATACACCAAATTTGACAACAATTAAAATAAAAAATTGTGCTACGTTTCAAACTATAAAAAAATGGAAGAGGTAATATAAACATTAAAGAATATCTAGGGAATAAAAACCATGATTATAATACATGTATATAAGTGTTTAACATCATACTAGATTGTTTCTAATTTAAAAGGAAATATTGTTATTAGGGTGTACTCTCACCACTCTCACTCCTGCACCACACACCAGTCCTTCCCACACACCACTCCTCCCACACACCATTCCTCTCCACACTCTCTCCCCACACACCACCTCTCCACACACACCTCACTCCCCACACACCACTCCTCCCCACACACCACTCCTCCCCACACACCACTACTCCCCACACACCGCCCTCACCACACATCAACCTTCACATTTATTATTTTAGTCTTCGTGTGTTTGTCTAAAAGTTTAATACATTTCTGTCAGGGACAAATTTTCACATTTTGTCGTGTTTGTCGTCCAGGCCCGAGGAAGTAATCAAAACTTGTGAAAGACGTACATCCTTGGTGAGGCTGGCACGAATTTCCTGTGACTCTAAACTTTGTTGCCGTGTGGCCTCCAGCAGCCCTCCCCCTGTTGTTGGGACGCAGGCCACTTACTACGTCAGTGCCGCAGCTTAAGACCAGGGTGCTATGTTGGTAAGACTGGTATTTATTACGCCATTTGCTACAGCTTAGTTGTCTGATAATAAGTTGGTATGTCTGGTTATCACTGCTTCGTCACTGCAGCTCATTATTATCATTTTTTTAAGTACGCTAAAAGGTACAATAGTCAGCACTTAGTGACACACTATGTTATCTGTGTTATCTGGACCTGAAATCATCACTGTAACTCACATGGAACTAAAATCCTTTAATATAATATACCTTCGAGCAGTGGGAGGAACACAGTTGGTGAGGCACAGAGTGGAGCAAGCCTTGTAACAGTGACGGCCTTGGTACCAGCGAGGGCATCCCAAAATCATTTAACGTTTGTATCTCACGAAGGTCGGTCACACCCTACAGCTGATATGATGGGTCAAAACAATTACGATCACTTCTTGATACTGAGTTCCACGGCGTATGTACCGAGTCTCTGTGTGTGTCATGCCAGTGCTTTCTTGCGTCATAAAATTGCAATAGGAGTGTTGAGGGTTGGTACTCCTGATGTCTGCAACTATACGAGAGATGAGTCTGATGGGTTGGTACTTCTGGCACCTGTTACATCATCACTATATGGTGAGTCAGAAAGGGTGGCACTTGTGGCATATGTTACGTCAACACTATTTATCGTAGGTTACAAGTGTTGGTATTCCAGGTAGACAGTGAGGAGAAAGGCAGAGATAACGTGATAGGAGACACACATCTATGTTGGACCGCGAATATTTTATTTTTAACCAGAAATTACGTATGAGAAAATAAAATGACAGTATCGCAACAAACCTAACCTAACCAAATTAGTTTGCCTTAAGGTGTTTCAAATGCCTCAAGTATTTGTTTTCCTCGTTTAATTTCTGTTTCCAAAGTTCTCTAAATTTACGTAAGGTTAGTTTTAGCTCGGTGATTTAAGAGGTAACTCGGGTTTGTTGAGATTCAGTGATTTTTTGTTCCCACTGTAAAATTTCTTGTTATGAATAAATATAATGTTACGTGACAGCAGTGGCGGATGGCAACACAAGTTAAGTCACTACCACACTTCCGGGCCTCGTGCTCAGCATTACCACATTAGTATTATTAGAATTGATCTCGAGTCTGAGAGGTTGTCCCTGATACACCCCAATATCACTTGTCTCACTCTTGTTTTTCTCTTCTGGTGGTTACGAGGAGTCGATCGGGGGTTCTTCCTTCAGTAAACATTCGGCTGTACACTAGACGGAACCTGCATCCAGCTGTTACCTCATCACTTCAGAACTCTTACTCAGAAAAAGTTGAATGACAGCCACACCTTTAGCTTTTACTGAGCCTTCATACTTGATGAATTATAATAGGCGCGCCACACACACACACACACACACACACACACACGCGCGCGCGCGCGCGAAAACCAGTTGTTATTACACTGTTCTGGCACCTCAGAGGACCTGGGCTGGAATCCTCCATGAGACGACAATCTCATCTTGGTATCCAGCTCGACCTGATGTCGTGACCTCACACCCACCCGACGGGCTCACTGAATATCAAGTTATTTAAGCCATATATATCTACCTCATATGGATGAGTATGTCTGTGGCTACGTGTATGTACTGACATAAGTGGATTAACTCGAACATGCCCACAACAGACAATTCAAGAACAAACAATTCAAAAACAAACGCATAACTTCAAAAACATGAACAAGCAAGCATGCATGCACATGTTCGCGCACCTCCAACACACAAGTTCCTACCCCCCCCCTCACACATCTTTCCACCCTCACTCACACATTACCACAACAGGGCATCAAAAACACCATCGTGACTTGATCCGAAATTAATGAGTTTAGCTGTGAGTGTAAAGTGAGGGTAATCTGACGCCACCCAGCAAGTTATACATCAGACTTTCTAGAATTAAAATAGTTACTGAAACAGACAGCTGGTTAAATGCATAATGTTAGACTGAGTATGCAGGACATCCCCGGCTCTTCCTCACATGGGGTCCAGCCTGCAACACGGAGTCTGTCCTCACAATAATGCGCAGTGGTTCAGTATCGCAAGTCATCGACATTTACCAAATTCCGTGGGATACTATTGTTCCTAAGATGAATTTTAATTATTTTTATGGCAGTTTGTTTTGATGGCATTTAAGTGTCATCAAAAGGTGGTATTTAGTCGTTAATAGTTGTATATATTATGTGAAATATGGCCCACCTACGTGTAGTGTTATGTGACACGGCGGCTCTCAGTGGCTGCAACTATATATCTTTAGATGGGTTGAAAAGGTTAAGCATTGAATGATGGAAGTCATCAGTCAAGCTTAGCCAGTTAAGCTTCTTCGCGGTCAAGGGAGTTTACCACAACCGATCAACGCAACTCACGTGTCAAGGAATAGAAAATACTGTAGTGCCTTAAATTAAAACCTTGGGCCGGCGTGTGTAGTTGTCCACTGCGGGTTGAGGATTAATAAATAAAGCAATTTAAGTCAGTGCCCAAGTAATGTGTGATTTTTTTAGATATCTTTACTTATCTATTTTTATCTATCTTACTCTTTAACTCTCTCTATGTCGTCGTTTATCTCGTAGTAGACGAGGTAAGCCGAAAGCGACGCACACCACACTGGGAAGGTCAGCGTGGCGTGATGTTGTGGCCAGCAGAACAAACAGGACACAAGCGCTTCATTATGATAACACTAACACAAGAGGTTCACACAGGGAAAAAATTAAGCAAGAATTACGATGTGTTGTGAAGATCTCCAGGAAGTGAAACAGGGATTATGTCGAGTAGAAGGTGACTCTTGTGTTGAGGTAACTAACAACAATATTAAGAGAGAACACCTTGAGGGGGAGACTGATACTAAGGAAAGGAGCAAACTTAAGGGACAGTAAATAACGTGACGATAAATCCTGGTGATGCACTCGATGGTAGATCCAGATCATGTAGTCGGGATATCTCCCCCCGCCCAAAAAAAAAATAGTCTGCAGTTCATTTAAATAGGAAGATTTTTTTTTGAAACTCATATTATAAAAAAATCCCAAGTGAAGATGTAATTTTTACTTATGTTTATTTACCGATCAGTGTGAACAATGATGATTGACTTACACGCAGTGGTTCCCAAACTGGGGGAGGGGAGGGGGGGGGGGCGTTAGGTGAAAAACATATATATACATTTTTTTTCTTCATTGGGAATTTTCTAACATTATCTTTTTTGTTAGTATATTTCAACCTTCCCCATAAGCACGAGATCCATGGATAAAATAATTACGAGTTAGTTGATCTTGAAAGTAATATACGAGTACAAGGTTTAGAATTTGTTAAAAGTTGATCAAATAAATTAAAAAAAAAATGGGGGCGTGAGGGTTTGGGTAAAGCAAGTTGTACCCTGCCTGTGTACAGTACTGATGCTACATCAGAATACTGTGTAAAGTTCAGTACAGGCCTAGTGCTTACTTTGACATACATTAACAACACACTACTCTACATACCTTAAACTTCACAATTTCTTGAATGTATTAAGCACAATTTTTATTAGTCTTGGAATTTGACGTGTACAGTGTGCTGCACTTAACGTTGGTAAAGAAACCACATTGCAACACACAGTCGGGCGTCGTAAGACCGCAACACAAAATTATTCGAGAAAACTAGATATGACTGTAAAAGAGCACCATGTTGGAACTATGTGATTAATGAAAGTGTATAACAGGCCATGACACCACTGACTCATCCTTGTTACCAACTGTTACATAGTTACAGTCACCAGATGTATTGAGCTGAGGGAACGAAAGAGTTGTGACAGGGAACGAAAGAGTTGTGACACAGGATGACATCAACAATCATTCGAAAGAAATTATTTTTGTCGTGATTTAAGATTTTTATGCAGAACAGATACATGAAAACAGACTGCACTGACCATCGCTAAACTGATAATTACAAACTCAGTGGTCAGGTTTGCTTTAGTGTACAATATATCACTCACCACCAGCCCACGACTCTCATAACATAACCCCTACCAGCGTGACGGGAAACATATACCCCAAAAAAGACATAATATCTCTCTCAACACCACAACGATGACGAAATCCAAGTTTACGAAGTATTGACAGAAAATGGGTAACAATTATAAACAAAACATAGAAAGAAAATGGAATACAATCACAAACATAATAAACTATAATAAACTTAACACATTGACAGAAAATGGGTAACAATTATAAACAAAACATAGAAAGAAAATGGAATACAATCACAAACATAATAAACTATAATAAACTTAACACAGAGAGAAAAAGAAAAGATTGTGTTTTGATCTTAAATTCACCAGGTAAATATTCAAACACATGTCAACATTTGCCGAGGAGAACAAACAGAGTATGAGTAGCAGCAAGACACAGGCAGGGAAGCAAGTGGCGCCAGGTCGGGTGTTCTGTGACCTCGGTGAGTGTAGTGGTGTCTCCTCACAACAAACTCTCCTACCACCACCACCACCACCACCTTCAACAAGAGTCATGACAAATATTCACTACTGGTAATAACAGGTTGTATCCCGGTAGTGAGACATAACAACCTAATCAGGTTGTTTTCCTTGCTCTCACCGTATAAGACCCGACACAACGACTGTTGCAGTATATGCATTTACATCCACGGTCACGAATATACACTTACATATACGTACATACAGGCTGTACATACATATATAAAACACACACACACACACACACACAGACGAGAAATCCTAAAATCGAATACAAACACACACACACACACACACACAGATATACAAACACATCTGCACAGACACACACATATATAGACACATCTGCACAAACACACACACATCCGCAGAGGCATACAAACACACACACACACACACACACACCCAGACAGACACACACATCACACACAGCTACACCCACACAGTCTTTTTCCTGCAGGCTCAAATTTACCTTGAATATATATAACTGGTCAGAAGCAGGTTACCTCACACACTCGTTAATGGTGCATTTTTTTCCCTAGGCGGTCAGTGGTTCTATATTTAAGAGAGTAATATTTAACTACCAGATTTAACTGAATGGTCTAGACGTGGTAAAGCTGGTTCATAGTGCATTAAAAGAGCAGCTCCACCTAACTTAACTGTGTGTGTGTGTGTGTCAGGGAATAACATCAGGTATCTTTAAAGAGATAATCTAATTTTAAGTGGGAGGTGTTGTAGTATGTCTGCTCACACTATCTGCTCATACTACCTACTCACACTACCTGCTCACACTACCTACTCATTTTACCTGCTCACACTACCTACCCACACACATTATACTTCTCTTACATCTGGCACAAGATATTTGAGTCATCTGGTTGCAGGCAAAATATTCATATGAACACTTCCTCGGGCTCTGCTATACACTAAATAAATACATTAAGAGAGGCCAACTGGTGTCAGGAGTAGCTCGCAGTCGCCATTCTGGGGTGTAATTGGCCGTCAGCTGAGAGAAGTAAGCAATATGCTGTTATTACTGTCCATCTACAAATTTCTAAAATGAAAAAAAAAGAAAATAAAACAGGTTGGTTGACATTCCAGTGTTTACAATAGATGGGTGACTTTCATCCTGGCCTCAAGCATCCTTAAGTTGGTATGAGATCGTTGCATTATTTTTCAAGGTTTCTAATTGAGGAACATAGAGACGGGCACACTCCTGCCTGAGTTACGTCTCTGGTCACACTGCGTGATTGTGGTGGAGGGTCGTGACTCTCCTGGCAGCGGACAAGGTCACCATTACACTACCAGTAAAAGTTGTCGTACGTCGCCTCATAACTCAGGCTCCTGATGATCTTCTCCCGCCTCGATATACTTGTGTCGACGCTGCTGCCGCTGGTGACGAGATAATGGGTATAGCAGTGGCAGTAGCCCTTCAACCCCTCGTCAGGAGCACATAACAACGGCACATTGTGGACGCTGTTTTGGGTCCAATTTGGCTGATATTTTTAGGATGAAGATGAATAACTAAAGCTAACCCAATTTAATCCTTCCTTATCTAATCCAGGTTAAACTAATAACTTAACCTAATCAGAGTAACAAAACTATCCCACCTAAGCTTGCAAGTGATCTAATTTAGTATAACTTGACAAACCCACCTTAGCTTGATGAACCATATTGTACCTAATCTAAGTTGTTCTATTCAATTTACAACTGAATTAAAAATCAGCTTATCAACACAAAAAGAAAACATCGCATAAGAAGAGTGAATACAAATACCCTGTACGTCAGCTTCACCTTAGGCATGGTGGCGCGAGCTTCCTGTTCCCACGAGCTATACCCTGACGCAAGCTCTGCCTTCCCCCTCACAACAACCGCACCCTGGAGCCGCGTGCAGACAGGGATGCGTGCGTCTGGTCACTGTGTGCGTGTAAAGATACCAATCACCCCCAAAAATTTTCTTTCGGTATCGATGCCTATCTGGCGAGGGATGACGAGGCGCCCTCCTCTTTTTACACCAAGTAAAAACAGTTGTCCTTCAAATGCCCTGATCTAAAGCTTTGATTTATTGCTTCCTCGACCTCAAAAATTTCATCATGAAAAGTTATAAAAAAAATTATGTGTTTTTCATTTTAAATTTTTAGAACTTTGACTCATGGCAACACCACATGTAGCTCGACGAACACTATGCCTGGCAGCCATCACCTCAACCCCAGCTACCCTCGTCATGTCACCACAGCAGGCTCCTCAAGGCAACATATTTAGCATCAACATGTCACGGTGACCTTGGAACACCTCAGAATGTTAAACTATTCTTGCTGGTGATTCTACTAACCTGTATACTGGAAACTCGGATAGCTTCTGGAACCTCAAATTGGTGTTCGGGAGAAAAATATATTCGATGTTTTGAAAGAATGTCACCATCAACTTGGACTGACATAAATAATTAAAGAGATGTATATTTGTAGCTGCTGAACTTCTCCAGTAAATTAGTACATTTGAGGACTAATTTATGTATTTATTTAATCTTCTTAATTACCTTCAAATTGATTGGTCAAAGGTCATTAAGGTAATAAAGGTCACATTGTCAATCATCATGGCTATAGGGTTAAATGTTAAGGTCACAGAGACAAATATGAACAAGGTCACGGGGGTCAAAGTTCAAGGCCACGGGGTCAAAGCCTCTATTTATCAGTCTGACTTGGAGATTTCAACGGGACAGTAGAAAGCAAGTTTTAATAGTTGGACATACACACGCCATTCATGTCACTCCACACGCCAACCACATCACTCCACACTCCATCCACATCACTCCACACTCCATCCACATTACTTCACACCCCATCCACATTACTTCACACTCCATCCACACCTCTTCACACTCCATCCACATCACTCCACACTCCATCCTCCACCACTCCACCTATATTCCCACCTTTCCGTCCACATCACTCCACACTCCATCCACATTACTTCACACTCCATCCACACCTCTTCACACTCCATCCACATCACTCCACACTCCATCCTCCACCACTCCACCTATATTCCCACCTTTCCGTCCACATCACTCCACACTCCATCCACATTACTTCACACTCCATCCACACCATTCCACACGCCATCCACATCACTCCACACTCCACCTATATTCCCACCTTTCCGTCCACATCACTCCACACTCCATCCACATTACTTCACACTCCATCCACACCATTCCACACGCCATCCACATCACTCCACACTCCATCCTCCACCACTCCACCTATATTCCCACCTTTCCATCCACATCACTCCACTCTCCACCATTCCACTCCCCACCAGTTACTTTACCTCCAACACTAAATCCCCCAACATTTACACCACACTTATACTTGAACTCTCCAACAATAACCACAATCCTGACACAACCACAATCCTGACACACAACCACACACCTCTTGTATGTATGTACCTACCAAGATAATCCATTGCTATTGTCGTATATTTCATTATCTAGTGAAAGCTTACGAATAATTTCCCTCAATGGTTTTTTTTTTCATGTTACTCAACACACAAAGAACTTTTAGTGAGAAGGGCTATATGATGTATGGATGACTAAACACTGAAGACTCATAAGGAACTCAAGGAAACGAGTGAGAGACGCGACTTTTCATATATAAATCACTTCATTTTTTTTTTACTGATCAAAAATTTCAATTTGTGTTTTCCCTAAACGATGAGTCGATGATCAAGCTGTGTACTACGTTTGGTTACGATCTATCCACTATGAGGGAAGATATTGCACAGAGACGATACTATGGCGAATAGACATACGGCATCTCATCAAGGACGTTATATAAAAACTATATAACAACATACTGTACATAGAAGATAACGGGTTAGAAACTATTCACAAATAATTGACGAAGATGACTTACAGAGTTAATCACAGGTATTGTTAAAGGTCTGAGGTAAGGTAGTCGGGTCAGCTGGACTGATGATGCACCTAGAGGCTGTCATCACAAACGAACACTAGGCGGCCATGACTTGTGCTTCGTAGAGACTCACCAAACAAACTTTAAACCAAGATTTATTGTTATTTTCCTCATCACACAGATAGGACAACACCGTGACTCTGCATATACATTAAAATCTAGGAAAAAAATATATATGTGTGAAATAGATTGATTCTCACACGCCAATTTAAATAATCAAATGGAAACTAAAATTCATGGAAGGATACTTAACGAGAGTGTATAAATGCGCAGGAACAGTGACTGCAATTGACGACCTGGGGAACTGGGTAACACACACACACACAGTAGAGGACAGGGCGGGGAGGTCCTTCGTCGCCCTCAGAAAATGGCGAGGAGAAAAAATAAATAATAATAGTAACCTGATGAGTATGGAGTGAGAGCCTGGGGGTAATTTATTCCTATGGTCCAAGAGATAGTAGGAGGGGTGTAGTGTAGAGGAGTGTAGTGTGAGGGAGTGTAGTAGGAGGGGTGTAGTGTAGAGGAGTGTAGTGTGAGGGAGTGTAGTAGGAGGGGTGTAGTGTAGAGGAGTGTAGTGTGAGGGAGTGTAGTAGGAGGGGTGTAGTGTAGAGGAGTGTAGTGTGAGGGAGTATGAGGTTGAAGGAGGTGAGTAGCCATGACCCCAGGAGGTTTACACACACCCACACACCTGACCAGGTAAACCTCGTTAATGGGAGGAGGGGTACCTGTAATGGCCTGATGTTGAGCACTACCACAACCCGCCCGCTATTGTCCTGTTGGCTCTCTCTCTCTCTCTCTCTCTCTCTCTCTCTCTCTCTCTCTCTCTCTCTCTCTCTCATCTACACAATTTCCACGTACCTTTTGGCCTGATGTATGTAAATGTGAGATTACTATTACAAAACCTATTTCAAAACTTCGTATTTACCTCACTATTGCCTACCTCACTGCAGCCGCTTTGTTCACTGTGGTTGTTTACTTCAAAACGTCCTTACTTCACCTGAGTTTCTTTACCACATTAACTTACTTCAGTTGAGTTATTTACTTCACCACGGTGGTTCACTTCAACGTGGTGGCAGGTAGATAGAACGAATATTGGAGAATTAATGAGATGGTGTGGTCAAGATCAAGCGGAAAAAGCTGCAGTAAGGAATGGCCGGAGCCTTGTTGTTGTTGTGTGTGTGTGTGTGTGTGTGTGTGTGTGTGTATTTCCATAATTCTCCTCGTTCAGTTGATCAGAGATATGACTGGCACATTAAAAGTTCCCCCCATTCCTTTCTTCCTCCTCTCCTTTCCCTTCCCTCCCCTCTCCCTCCTCCCTGCGCCTGCCTCCTCCAAGACAACCTTTATTGAACGCTGTTGTATAAGGCGGCAACAACCTAACTATTCCTACTCGTTTGAAAACCGCAGAAGTAATGTGTCTTTTATAGTTTCCAAATAAAGATTAATTTACTCAGCTCGGGATAACTAAATTGTTTATGTTTACTTGTTTATTCGTTTAAAAAATAGACGGCACGCATCAATCTTACTAGCCAAATTTATTATAGAAGCATTAGGTTAGTTGTGGCTAAGGTAAATGAATATTTTTTACGTGTTATCAGAATTATTAATGGTTTGGCGGTTCTGTTCGAGGTATTTGTTTTAACATAGTATGTATACAGAGTCTCCTGAAACAGAAGGTAAACAAACACGGAAGCAAAATAGAAGTTCCTCGCCCTGTGTGTCTGTGTTGTCAGGCTGATGGTAGAAACAAACGTAATGAGGACAATTTAATCACCTTTGAGGGCTTTTCTTTATGTAATATAGAAATGTTTCCACCATCAGCCCCGCCATCTGTTGAGTCATCGGAACACTATGTTACCTACAGCAGGAGGCTGGTTTCTTCACCACCTTCTACAGGAGACTATTGTTTATATTACACATAAGCTACTGTGCTCACCAAGCTTCACTGATACTGTAGGAGAACTAGGCTATTGCATTGTACTTTTATATACTATACTCAAAACTTTCATTCTTGATGTTAGTAATAGTATTATATTTTTGCCCCCCCCCTCCCTCCCTCCCTCCCTCCCCCCATAAAAAACACCAAACACAACCAACCATTTTTAATCTAATAAATAAAAGTTGAAAGAAATACCTCCAACCATTTACTCAGCCAAGCGTGAACTGACCTATATTAAGAACATCTGTAAATAATATTACAATTTATAACAACTGATCCATTATTTACCTGGATAAAAAAGTTTCGAATAAAATAGGTGTGAGGGTGAGGACTTTAGGTTTATACAACACTGAACATTTAACTCACCATTTCAAGGTTGTAATGTATTGCTTAATTTATGTTTTATAAAGCTGTTGAAACACTGTCTCAACTTGTGACTATATTAAGACAACTTTGCCTGGGTTGTTCATCACACTGTAAGTGGCATTACGGAGGATCTCTGCTGACGTCACGCCCAGCAGCAGGGGGTTGAGTATTGCCTATTCTTCATACGTTTTTATATATACAAACTGGGCAGAAGATGACCTTGAATACAGCCTCAGTGATGTGGGGCAGCTCGTGCACCACCAACACACTGATGACATCTGCACCAACCTGATTGCTGTGTGGCGCCCCTCGTGTACAGAAGACTGAATCTTTCCGGCAAACTGACAACTCTAAAGACAACCTCTCACAGCAAACTGGTTGTTGTGCTCCCTGAAGCAGTACAGCAAATCACACTCACAAATTTATTCACACGAACTAATATCGCGGCGACAAGGACGTGGACGAATCACTAGCTCAGCAGCCGTCTACATCAGGGAACAGGTGAAGGCCCCACTGGGGATCAAGAGACAATGTAGACACAACACGCTGTATACTAAGCCTTCGGTACCTGGGGCAGCGTGGGCGGCATTGTACTCAACCGCCTTCACTTACCCAACTTGTGTTACCCATTTATAGCTGGGTGAACAGGGCCGCCCGCCCCATAGTAACAGAGAGTATATCGTTTAAAGGGGCGGAAAAATACGTCGTAAACCTACCTGGTTCCCGGTGTTGATGTTCTCCGAATTGCAGGCGGGAGTGATGAAGGAGAGGCCCCACAGATCTGTCATTCCTCCCGCCTCACTTGTTATACGTCACCAACTGGAAGGCGATTGAAATTATTAGATTGTAATTAAATGCCTTATCCATAACTAATTACAATAAATTAAAAACACTCAAATGCAAAACAAAAACAAAATAATTGCATGTGACCTTGCTTCAGATGACACAACAGAAAAACTCCAGTGATAAGCCAGAATGTTTAATAAGTAATATCTTCGTTTTCACTACAACTGTCAAGACGTGTTCCTGGAGGAGTTACCTGACGTGCTGGGAAGGTTGCCACACAGATCACCTCCCGGGTTGACGGTGGTTAGGTTCCCTCCCTAGCACGAGAAATATTGCGGTATCTTCTGTCGCACAAGATGCACTGTGCCGCCTGTCCTATCTAATGGTCGGTCTGGCGCCACGTGTGAAGGCCGTGACTAAATGATCAGAGTGTTAGTTTTGGGTGTCAAGAGGGACCGGGATCAAGCCCTCGCCCGGGCGGTGACTTCACGGTTGGCAGACTAACCCACACACGCCTCATTCCACGGACACACACTCACACACACATATACAATGCTTGGCAGGATATTGCAATTCAGATGCATTCCCTTTTAGGATGATCATCATTTAGCTGAAGGTAGAGGAAACTAACACCTAAATGAATGCAAAAATACATCAGATGTGACCTTGAAACTGAGTAAAATGCAAATACTTAACAATATACTATTACCCATACACAGACGGACGAACAAGAGGACAATATGTATTAGTCATCAACTGATCGCTCTCAGGCGCGGCTGTGATCTTCGTCTCCTTAGTTATTTAGCTGCCTGTATTGAACGGCTCTTATTACCCGCAAATGTATATAGGGTGACTCAGGGTATGTGGCTGACCCTCTACCCGCTTGTGTGTGTGTGTGTGTGTTATTCTTCCATAATCACAGGTAACACAGTTCGCCATTAAGTGAATCAAATAGTTCAGGGAGGTTGATGGCGGTACTGTGGAGGTCACCCTTGAGAGGTATAGGCCGTACCTCACCTACTACTTCCACTATCCACTACCTCTACATACCAAAACATCGTCCCAAGGAGATTATCTGAGGTAGTTAATATCGTTAACATATAATAAGTGTGTTAATGGCTCCTGTCTTCTGGTTATTTAGGATTCTGACGTGGATGAGTGAGAGGCAATACAGTGTGGGTTATGGAGAGTGGTTGAGGACTGTACTGTACGTGGTGTTAGAACGAGAGATGTACCAATATCACCATTATTACCATTCACCACTGTCACCATCACATCCATCACCAGTCACCATCAACTGTGTCACCAGCCTGTGTACAAGAGAGCCACATATCTCCTCCTCACCAAGAGATAATAAATCCCTCACCAAGACAGCTGTAGCGAGTTACACGTCTTCACATAATCTAGGTCATTAATCAAATGTGATAGTGGTGGTGGTAGTGATGGTTGTGGTAGTAGTGGTAGTGGTGGTAGTGATGGTGGTGGTAGTAGTGGTGGTGGTAGTGATGGTGGTGGTAGTAGTGGTGGTGGTAGTGATGGTCGTATGGTGGTAGTAGTAGTAGTGATGGTGGTGGTAGTAAGCTAGTAGTGGTGGTAGTAGTAATATTGGTAGTAGTAGTGGTGGTAGTAGTGATGGTAGTAGTAAGTGGAACACGTTTTCTGACCTGAAGATACCATCAATAATCTCACATGATGGATCCTTCACACACACACACACACACACACACACACACACACACACACACACACGGTTCGGTTCCTACTTCCTGAGGTCAACCAGAGTGTGGCGGAGGACCTCAAAGAAACGTCTGGATGTGGAGTTAATGGTCAATCTACGGTAGACAGTGATTAATGTGTGGTGCTTCGTAGACTATGGCGTAGTATCAACATGGGTGGGTGTAGGGGAGGGGTGGGTGTAGTGGAGGGTGGGGGTAGGGGAGGGGTGGGTGTAGTGGAGGGTGGGGGGGTAGTGGTGGGTGTAGTGGGGGTGGGTGTAGTGGAGGGTGAGTGTAGTGGAGGGTGGGTGTAAGGGAGGGTGGGTGTAGTGGAGGGGGTGGGTGAGTGGAGGTGAGTGTAGTGGAGGTGGGTGTGGAAGGGAGGGTGGGTGTAGTGGAGGGGTGGGTGTAGTGGAGGGGTGGGTGTAGTGGAGGGGTGGGTGTAGGGGAGGGGTGGGTGTAGTGGAGGGGTGGGTGTATTGAGGGGTGGGTGTAGTGGGGAAGGTGTAGTAATGATATAAGTACACACGAGAAGCTAAGGACAATAAACTACCACAATAAAAATAATGACACCGTTATATACTAAAGGAAATGGCCCAATCAGACACAGGTGAGCAAATACAGGTGTAAGAGTTGTCGTGTAAACTATACCTAATTAACCTCATTCATTAAAGAAGTGAAAAAATCGGACTACCAAATCTGAGTGTGGTTAGAAGTGTCTCCCCTCCTCCTGTTGCCTCGCCCTCCTCCTGCTACTCCTCCTCCCTCCTCCTACTCTCCCTCCCTCCTCTCCACTACACCTCACCTCTACCTGAAGATAATGAGAACACATAATTATAATACGAGAGTGACAGCCTCCCCAAAGGACTCCTGAAAGTCAGTCATTTACTTACATGTATTTAACCTTGGCAGCCTTATGGAGATAATTACGTCAAATATGAACATCCCTGAACTTGTGATATTTCCTGTACACACAAATACGTACACACACACACACACACACACAGCAACAGCTACTTCATAGTGGTAGTGAAGATAAAGACAGCGGTGATCCCCAGAAAAGTACTCACTATGTAATGACAAATGACAGAGTTAAGTCAGCTAAGTCCACAGGTTAATCCCACCTATATACATAATGGATGAGTGCCTTTATGACATCCACCAGGTAAGGAGTCGTCATACCTGCATGTGTTTAGGAACAGATGATACACCACCGAGTCTACTTAACCAGGCTGATTTATCGTAACCTAATAATAATAATAATAATAATAATAATAAATGACCACAATACCGCACGCACACACACACACACACACACACACACACACAGACATCATACACACACAAACGCACGACTAGCGCTTCTCTTTGCTAAATATGAAGGGTGTTTTATCCTTGACTGATCCCACAATGGTATTTATCTTATACAGTATTTATAGTTTTATATTCTAGAGTCATATAAGAAATGTTCCTCCCTTGGCCTCTCTCTCACTTGGTCTCTCCCTCGCTCCCTAATCCCTCACCTACCTCTTCTTCACGTGGTTTCTCCCTCACTTGGGCTCTCCATCACCTGGTCTCCTCTTCATATGGCCTCTCCCTCACCTGGCTTCTCTCCTCACCTTGGTCTCTCCCTCACCTGGCCTCTCCCTCAACTGAACTCCCATCACCTGGCCTCCCCTCACCTGGCTTCTCTCCTCACCTTGGTCTCTCCCTCACCTGGTCTCTCCCTCACCTGGCCTCTCCCTCACCTTGATCTCTCCCTCACCTGGCCTCTCCCTCACTGGCTTCTCTCCCTTGGTCTCTCCCTCACCTGGTCTCTCCCTCACCTGGTCTCTCCCTCACCTGGTCTCTCCCTCACCTGGCCTCTCCCTCAACTGAACTCCCATCACCTGGCCTCCCCTCACCTGGCTTCTCTCCTCACCTTGGTCTCTCCCTCACCTGGTCTCTCCCTCACCTGGCCTCTCCCTCACCTTGATCTCTCCCTCACCTGGCCTCTCCCTCACCTGGTCTCCCCTCACCTAGTTTCCCAATATACCTTCCTCCACATAACCTTCCCTCAACTAGTTTCTCCTTTCAGAATACATTTTACACTCAATCAATCATTCAGCCAAATAACTAAAATCTCAGTTATTTCCTGTAATTACTTGACTGTAAACATATATAAAGGTGAATGATGAAGTAGATAAGAAAGACGATTTTTGAAAGTGTTGAAAATACACCTGAAGAATGGAAAACTGTTCAATAATGTCCAGATATTATACAAGGTGGGCGACGCATGTGTTGGAGTTTATGGGGGAAGAGGGAAAGAAAACAGGTTCCTAATGAAAGTTGGACCAAGACGAGGGTGTGTTAGATCACTACCTACATGGATGGTGGTGTTGTGAGAGAGACGTGATGGAGAGAGGGAGGCGAGGCAGCAGATGTTAGGGAATGATTATGACATAGTTTACACAAAGGGAAATGTTAATAGTGAAAGGATAGTGATAAGGTAATGAAAATAAATAGAGATGAAGGACAGAGGAAGGAGACTGGAGGTAGAATGGATGAAGAGGAGTGTTAAGACTTGTCATTAATGGAACGATAAGTCATAGGTTAGCTTAAGTCTAGTCTAAGGGGTTATAAAATGACATAAACATGGAGTGTTTGTAAGCCTGGGAACACGACATACCGCTACCAGTGCTCGGGGTGTTACCTCATGAAGGCTGAAGGTGAGAGACTATTGGGGGCATTTGGTGAAGCCTTCTGCCTGTACAATAATTATGTTCTCCTGGTGCAGTAAAATAAGCTCAGTATATGTACAACAAGCCCGGCCTTCCAATCTGCAGGAGTCCTTGGTCCTGTGGGTCAAGAGGTTGTCACTGTGAAGTGTGAGACCACCTTTCACCTCTGACTACTGAACACAATTCATCACAAGCAGCGGCAGACTTCGACTTAGTCAAGCTGGAGACAGGTTGAGCGTAAATAACCAACCCAGCCACCCGGACATCATCAACATAGTGACGAGAAAGTCAATGATTTGGTAAAATTTTTGTTTGCCATACCAAATACTGTTTTATTCTCAACACTCATGAGACCTACTGCATGACAAGCTCTTCATCCTCATCACATATAAAAATACACAAAGCTACAAGATAGAGCTACAACTTTAAATATTATTCGTAATCGCTCTGAGATAACCTAGAGTGACAACACAATAAAATATCCGGGTGTTGTGTCAAAGTTAAAGTCTGGGTATATATCCTGGTTGAATAAAAAGCTAAGTAACATCAAATGACTAAAAAAATATGTATAAGTAGAATTTTCTTTTTCAAACATGATCTAAAAAAAAAATAACATGCAAAATCTCAGTAATTACTTTGATACAATAACAAAGACACTTACTAATACCTTCCCTGACACTGTGACGCTGATGAAGTATAAGAGAATGAACCAGAGCACCACCACCACAGTGTACACGATGGAGTCACAACCTAGAGAGTCACCGGCCTTGTCACTCACTGAACCAGAGCACCACCACCACAGTGTACACGATGGAGTCACAACCTAGAGAGTCACCGGCCTTGTCACTCACTGAACCAGAGCACCACCACCACAGTGTACACGATGGGGTCACAACCTAGAGAGTCACCGGCCTTGTCACTCACTGAACCAGAGCACCACCACCACAGTGTACACGATGGAGTCACAACCTAGAGAGTCACCGGCCTTGTCACTCACTGAACCAGAGCACCACCACCACAGTGTACACGATGGAGTCACAACCTAGAAGAGTCACCAGCCTTGTCACTCACTGAACAGAGCACCACCACCACAGTGTACACGATGGAGTCACAACCTAGAGTCACCAGCCTTGTCACTCCTGCCTCCTAAACCACCGTAGATACTTCCTCCTCATACCATTATCTTCATGAATTTCAGAACACAAATTATATATTACAATTACCACAAACCCTGTACTTGTCCTCCATTTTTTTTGTGACGTTATCAAATGCCAATAAACTGTTAAGAGCAGATAAGAACATAAAGCAACTTAAACAAACCTGTAAGTTATTATGTCTCTAACCTTGTACACACACAGACACACACACACACACCAAGGCATTATCTCCAGAATTTCAACATTATATCCATACTGCTTACTGCTAAATGGAGGTCATGCTTATCTGAGGGTGAAGGGGGAAAGAGGAAGAACGGAGAAGCACGTGTTCCCCCCTCCCCCACCCCAATCCCGACCCTCCCCTACCCTACATCTCACACTAAATCCGGCTCTGTCAAGTTCTAGCGCACATCTGTTGAATGGAGCGTGAAATTCAGTCGTTTGTATCGCCTTCACGTACACTGTGACGCGTGTCTCATTCTAATATCCGGCTACATGATGTGTTTGTTTACCGCGTGTCCTGACTGTCGGCGGCCTGTAGGTTAGGTTTAAGTTAGGATAGGTTTGGTTAGGTTAGGTTAGGTTTGGTTAGGTTTGGTTAGGTTTGGTTTGGTTTGGTTTGGTTTGGTTAGGTTAGGTTTTGATCGAACTGCACATGCCCAGAACATCTTCAGCACGGTGCCTCAGATTCTCAAGTGACTCCCATGTTGATCTCTCTCTCAACTGGGATCATGAGAACATTCCAAGCTACAGT
>NW_024732440.1:2338779-2356279 GCF_018991925.1 Homarus americanus | reverse complement strand
CAACTGTTAGGATAGCAGCTAGTTGGTACCTTCCTTGAGTGCCAACTAGTAAACCTCACAAGTAATAAACAACATTAATTTCCAGACTTGACTTCGATATCAAAGTTGCCGCCATATAAAGACCAACCACAATTAATATACATTATTCAGATCCTTTTAATGAGTAGTTTCAGTCCAGATTCATAACGTCAACTATGTATACTCACTGTGTGTGTGTGTGTGTGTGTGTGTACCCAGGTGGTGGTGGGGAACAGTCTTTATCTGTCTCCTCCAACTAGTTTATTTGTAAGTTAAATTCTACTGGTAATTAGATCTGTAAGAAGCATCTAGTTAACTCACTTGGCAACGACCCAGAGATGACAGTAAGAAGGTGTTAATGGTGCAGTCCTTTCACTGTGTCTCTCGTTCAAGTCTTCTGCAGTTCTCTCTTTCACTCGGCTCTTTCGAATACACGTTTTGGGTAGTTTTTACAAGCTCAGAGAGAGAGAGAGAAGGAACATCCCCCCCCCCTCCCCCCACAAGGAGTGCCGCATTCCAGGAATTACTCTTACGTTAAAATCAAATGCATCCAGTAGCTTGTATAATCCTAGCGTAGAATAACTGAACATCCACTTGGAGTTAGAGGCCTATTTACTATAAGATTACCCATGCCTCGCGTATAGTACTTGTGTCACATACAGATACTGGTGAAGTAACTGTAGGCTTAAGATAACACTTCACTCTTCGTTACTCTGTCTTATCTGATATAAAACCACCACTTAAGTTACTTGTTGTATGTCCAGCCGTGTGCTGGAAGAAGTAAAGATACTGCTACGTGCCGGTGAGCTCTCAGGTGCTTGTCAACACCACCTCAGACGCGGCCCACCAAGACCAATCAATCTAAGGTCGTGACGTCAATACCTGCAGCACCTGGGCGGCCTGGGTCTTGTGACGACGTTATACGTTATGTTTGATTTGACAAACATAATAAAAAGATCAAACAATACCCTAGTTGTGTCTCTTAACTACTGCTCGTATTTTGTTCACAACATTCGGAGATGAGTTTATGATGGTAAATACTCGTTGTGAAGTTGATGTGTGAATCAGTTGAGTTGTATAACGGAATGTTATTTAAACAGATAAACTAACAATAGATAGATATACAATGACAGGATGAAAACAAGCAGTTCTATTAATATTAAACATTCCATGACGTGGGATCGCTTTACTTTTGTTCCTGAGTAAGAGTTGCAAGAGCAGTTCCTCGTCATGGAAAAGCTCCGGAAGTTTACCATGAGGAAAACCAGCTCACCAAGGTCCTTCACGGGGACATGTGGAGGACTCAGCCTACTGCTCGGTGGAAGAGAGAGAGATAACAACCACTACGACCTGACCACTATCACATAAGCGCCACTTGGGCAAAACACATGTGCACTAATCAGTAAGGCGGTAGCGTCAACACTTTACCTGCCCGTGTCTCTGCTAACCCAGGTGAGATAGATCTCATTGACGTAAACGAAGGTGTGTTTAGGGGGGGAGGGGGCGAGGGAGTGACGTCAGGGCTGGGTGCACGTAGGGTCGAGGGTGTGGTGATAGTGGTGGTAGACGTGATGTGGTTATTTTGTACATTATCGGAAAGCAAGAGAGAAAGAGAGAGGACGACCGGCGCTAATGAGGAAGAAGTGTATGTGGCTACGTGCTGCCCTCCACACACACACAAGGTGGCCGCCTCCATGTATCCATGGCCTCGTTTATACGGATGTACGCGTGTCCTGCTAAGAGCTGCTGGACGCAGGAGGAAAATATTGATGAGATGCCCGACCTGGACCCCCCCTGCTGCTGCTGCGCTGTCCGGCACACACACACACACACACACCTACACTCACACACACACACACACACACACACACACACACACACACACACTATCTCTTCTTATACACGCACATACGTATACATATTCTTGGTCTCGATATTAACCGAAACTTAAAGAAACATTTGAACCGTTACGATGAAAAGTGCCCAAAACGTGTCAAGTGAAACAAGGAACCAATGAGTGTGGACACGAGTCGTACCGTGGGTGAGTGGGTCAGGTGTTATATCACCACCACCACCTAGCACTCCGCCCTTCCTGGCCCTCCTCTAACACTGTCATGCCCCCAACTTATTAATTATTCCTGCGCTATAATCTCAGAGGAATGCACCAGACAGCTAAGTAGATGTAGTCCTCTTAAAGAGTGACCACTTACGGCTGTGTTATCATTCATTCGCGTTCAGTCTCGATGGATGGATGAATGGCCGCGCCGCGTACCTGTAAGTTCATGGGTCTTACATCACGTTTGGTAGATGATAATAATAATAATAATAATAATAATAATAATAATAATAATAATAATAATAATAATAATAATAATAATAATAATAATGAATAAGTGACATAATAATAATAATAATAATAATAATAATAATAATAATAATAATAATAATAATAATAAAGGACAACTCAGGAAGAAGCTGGTTTTCTCATCAACACTCACATTACTGAAGCCTCACATGAACATCATAGTTTAACCCAAAAGAGAAATCAAGATGCACACACACACACACACACACACACACACACACACACACACACACACACAAAAGCCATTTAAATGAAGAACAAAATAAAATAAACTACCACAAATCGTGTTCAGTATTTTTCCAGGCAGCTGATGACTAAACGAGAGGAAAATAATGAAAATTTCTCTGACTACCAATCACATAATTTCACCATTCAATCATTTTTAATCTCCATTCATTAAAGATAATTAGGAAGTGTATTATATAAATTAAGAACACTCATTACAATAATAAAGGCTTATTTTTCATTGAGATGTTTTGGTAGAGTGACCAATGACCATCTTGTGGGTAGGAACGGCTAATGACGGAACGGGCCATTGTATTTAGCATCCAACTTTTGTACAAGGAAAATATATAAAGAGAAAACCGTATTGTTATTTATTAGGTACTTATTCTTGATTAGTTATACTGTTCTTCATTATCACAGTATTATTTATCTATAGAGTTGTTAGTGGGCGCCATCAACCACCATTTACGCCCACTGCTACTAAACAACCTTCACCAGTACTATCACTAAATGCTAATATTGTATCATAATTTTAGTAATATACTACTCACCAACCATCAACTCACCTTCACTACTACCATCACCACTCACATTCACCATCACTATCACCAGCAATCACTCACTACCACCACCTACTACCTCCATCACTGTCACCACCACCAACTACCTCCATCACTGTCACCACCACCACTATTCACCTCTATCACTCACCATCACTACTATATTACCACCATCAATCACTAACACTACCACCTCCAGCACTGCTATTATCACCATAACCACTACCACTACCCACCAGTACTATTCTTCACTACCAATACTACCACCCACTACTACTACTACTACTACTACTAACATTCACCATCAATTACCTTTCTCATACCTGTCGTAACCACATCTTCATTATTAGTTACATTTCTAAAGATTCCCCCCCCCCCACCCAAGTACCGTATGTTTATTTTTCACCACGACCAATTGAACATTTATCACTGACATTACATACGAACAAGAGAGGTCAATGTTGTATAGGATGACGAACTTGGCAACTTACACACTACAGGATAATGATGACAGCTGATCACCATACTGACACATCCAGTTGTATGTGGTATCAAGGAATCAAATCTTTAAGTGTGATTTTTTTTTTTAGTAAGAATAGAATTAAAAATGATTTATAATATTTATTTGGTTACTTAACATCAAGGAACCTGTCCCTAAGCCACGCGCCTCTATAACATCACAACGCATATATTGTTCTTGTCTGCCCCATACACCTTTAAACATTCCGTTGAACCGCGCCTGATGTACTGATGTGAAGTTCCAAAAGGTGGCGTCTAACTCGATCAGTAATTAAGGGATCCATAAGTGACCGAACTTTACCTACAGTCCGGGAAAAATATATTAATTATTAAGAGAACATAGAAAAAACAAAAGAATAACTGGTATTTTTGCTTCCTAGACAATTGAGAGACTACATTAGCCAAATACCATACGTGGCCACCATATAATGAGAAGGTCCTCGTATGCCAGCTCAAGATGCGTCAGCATAGTCAGTACCGCAGCACTAGCAAGGTACCCACGTCACACCTCAAAACATTCTATTACAGTTCTCTAACATTCACGCCACCATAAACACCATCCACTGTCACCATCACTCTCCCCTAACTCATGGCACAGACACTCAGGTGCCTCATACCTCAACTATAAAAACCTTAATCGCGACTTAATTCCAAACTATACATTAATCCCAGCATTCTTCCTTCCGTCAAGGTGGTGATACTTGTGCCTTTATTCGTTTCTATATCTCGTTAACCTAACCTTGAGTCCATCACCTCCCCCTCCGCCACTACTATCTGCTCTGGCCTAAGCTTTCACTTCCTCATCAAACTACTCTTATTAGTTGTTATCATCCCTTCCTTAACCACACTACTCTAACACTCTTTAACTTGTGAAATTAAAAACAATCTGTTGAAATTATCCTCCATTGTCCACAATATACCCTGGTTCTCTCACAGGCGTACGTGGACCTTCAGTAGGAACCTTTTCCATTATCAGTGACGTGACCCAGTGAGTGACAAGACCCAACCCGACTCCCTGTGACACAACAACACTTTAGACTCGTTCCTCACAACAGACCCAAACTCTCACACTGTTAGTATATCTTCTCCGACTGATTCTTCCGTTCACTGTTTTATATTTGTCTCTACAACTCTCTTCTCGTCTCCCCAATTCCCCTGGCCTCTCTCTCGCACACACGCACACACACACACGCACACACACACACGCACACACACACACACACACACACACACACACACACACACACTATGTGACTCAGGTTTGATAGAATTTTATTCTCACTTCACCGGAACTTCAACATGGATATACCCACTTCTGCTTCGGTTTACTCTCCACTCTGTCTTGCTAAATATACTAAGATCTCCGTCATAGTTCAACATTCCCCACCTAAGGGCAGCAGTATATAAACTAGTCTCCTACCGACAATGGAAACATCTTCAGGACTAAACAATTTAAAACACATGCATCACAATCTTTCCTCCAATCACGAACACACAATCCCTTTCTCACTTTCGATTAAATCTATTTGATCATCATCCAAGTCGTTTTACAATTCCCCCTCACCACCACCACCATCTCTCATCCCTCCTGATCTCACCACAGCCACCAAAGTATAGGATAAAAACAGTCTTCTGGAGGTCCATGTTTGCTCAAGATTCAGCCCTTGATCCTGGTAACAACGCCCACTGGTACCTGTATTAGTCTCCCCATCCCATATAACCACCTGAGATTTATATCGGTCTTGAGTTTACGGCTCCTTAGTCTCAAGTCAGAGCCGCGGGACCTGATAATATCTTACTGTTCATCCTTAAAAAAAATTGCTAATGAACTTGATTCTGTCCGTTCTAAGCTTCACTTTTTTGTTACTGCTCTTACGCAAAGCAGCAGGTAAATGGAAAAAGCGCTTACCTCCTACCCTGAAGGTCGCCCTGGGCACCCCAAGTTCACCCAACTGCGACTGGGTACCGCAAAAGGCTCAGTCTAGGGCGAGCTGTATCCATACTGTACTTTCATTTTGTACAATCGTCTCATACTTTTTCCTTCACGAGCAAAAGTAGTTAACGTATACTGTTGGCTGTTCTCTAGAATAGTAATTCATCCTCTCTCTCCAGCTACCAACCTACAAGTCTCACCTCAATCATCTCTGACGTCATGGAATCTGTCATAAACAAGCAACTACTTGATATCTTGAAAAACACCCACTGACAGACATTAACAGCCACTGTAGTTCTCGTTCCAGCTATTACACTATATATCTGCTCGCTCTCGTAACTCTGAACCTTGACTTTGCTCTTGACAACTAAGGGATCAGTGTCGTGTTGTCCTTGATATTTGTAAAGATTTAAATAACATACGGGACATCAAACTCTCCCTATCATACTTCCTTCTTTTAGTCTTCTTGATGCTGTAATTTCCTGGATCTTCCTCCTCTCCCTCCATCTGTACTGTTGCGGATGGTTCACTGGCAGGTTACTTCCTTATCACTTCTGGAGTACCCCAAGGACCAGTTCTCGCCCACACTCTCTTCTTACTTCATATAATCAACATTCCCTTGAGCAACTCACATTCCTTATGCATACCGTAGCCACTGTACTTACCCATGGTGTATTGTGCAAGTCTAACCTGAGTATAGGTCACTTGTAAGATACAGTACATCGGCCCTTCAGAGGATAAACCGCTACACGTAATTCCTTAGTCCATCACAAGGAAAATAGAAAGGTAATATACTGTATGTGATGTTTATCGGCACTGTGTCCGTATTCAGCGAGGTGACCAAGAACAATTTATTTTACTGTAACTAGAAATTTTGTATTGGGAAATTAATTTATGGTATCGAAATCTAAACGAACTTACAGTAATCTCAGATAGGTTATGTTAGGTTAGAATACTTGTATGTTTCCATTTCAAACTTGTTAAAGGGAAAATAAAATCCCTACCAAGGGCGGCATTAGACCACACAGTACGGAAAATACTGGTAAATATGCTTTAAATTTTGTGTAGCTCATCCTTCAGGCTAAGGTTGATGTCGTGTGTGTTTGTAAGCGATTTTGTGCGAGTTTGAATGTCTGCGTGAATACGTGTGTGCCTGTGCTTGGGTGCGAACGACAATAGTGAAGTCGGGTGATAGGTAACCTTGACCCAGCAGTGATTTTGACCCAACAGTGATTGAAGCTTGTCTCTGATCGTATTTGCTCCTTGAGTATACAGTAAGATGTTGAAGCAAGCAGTGGCAGTGACCCTATGAGGCAAGCGTGAATAGGTCGTTTGTGTGTAAGAGTGTGTGTGTGTGTGTGTGTGTGTCACAGGGAGTTCACCATTTAACAACACACGTCACTGTTCCCTCAGGCGACGTCTACACACACACACACACACACACACACACACACACACACACACACACTCGCGTAAGTCTTAAGTGTTTACACCATGGCAGGATCAGAGTAGCAGTAAAATAGCCATAACCAAAAGTAAACACTGCAGGGTGTTTACCTTCACGGGGACCAACACCCACACCTCGTGAGGGTATACACACAGCTGCAACCCCTAATACACCTGGAGCCCCTTACCATACCTGCAACATCATACAACACCTGTTTCTTCCCTTCCATACCTGCAACCCTTTACCATTATGCCTGTTCTCACTGTGTGTGTGCGTGTGTGCGTGTGTGTGTGTGTGTGTGTCATACAAGTAACTACTAAACCAACAGTAATGAACAGGTTACTACACACAGGAAAGGGGCCCTCGAGGGGAGAGTGGCACAGTCAATCCTCCACCTCTACACGATCCTCAGGGCCATAAACTACGCTTATCCCCGCGTAATAGTTTATTGACACCAGGCCTTGATAACAAACCGGTAACATTACTCCCTAAAGTCGTGCTCAGGATGTGAGCCGAGAGTACCAGCGACCACCACTTCTTACATGGAGGTGACAAGCTCTTATATTTTAGTAGACATCGTCAATAGTGTGTGTGATAATTTAATACCTAAATCGAATAGATAACTCTCTTGATATAGTAACGTTTAATTAAAGATACAAGCTAATAAAACTCAGATTTGATAAACTTTCATATAACTACGGTATGTTGCCTTTGAAGGTGGTGTGACCAGGGCTTTAGATCAACACACATCATTACGTAACCAAACCGGTCGTAGGTGGGTGCTTATCAGCACGTCACGATGTAAACACGGGGGGGGGGGGGCGCATCTTCTGCCCGGGGCAACACCCACACAACACTCTGCTATGATAATATCTTGACTGCGAACCTCTACTTGCGGCAGTGAGTGACAGGAGATTTTAATGTTCTCGTATAACCGGACACTGTCCGAAAAAAGTTACAAGAAAATTATTCATTTCAAGATACTGTAATAAGTTTTCTCAGAAATTGGTCACATAATAACTTCGTTATTGTACAGTTCTTTAGGAAAAGACACTGAAATATCTGAGACATATTCCTCGTTACATTAGATATGTGGGGTGAGGTACTCGTGACGGTAAAAGATTTCCCAACGTTCCAAGAGAGCAACGAGTGTTTGCTGGGAGACGGGACGTGTGTGTGAGGACTCTTGTCTTCACACACACATACTCCACCACTTAAAAAAATATTTTTTTTTCTGGAGATGCACAGCTTCCTGGAAAGACGCCAAGAACTTTGAGAAGACATTTAGAGAGTAAGATCTGTTACTGACGAGGCGAGGAACTATGGCGTTGTTTTATACCATCTTGAGACGTATAGAAGCACAAGTACAGTCGCCTCCAGGTGTGATGTTACCCCCTACCGTGCCTTCCTTGTTCATGTGGCACCGTGGCACTACTCGTGTGGCTAGTGTAGGGCCCTGACTCATACAACTGTTTCCTAGTACTCGTTGTTGCCATTATTAGTATACATGTATTAATATTCGAAAGAACAATCTTCAACATCAATAATAAATATTTTGGTTTCTGTAATATGATATATGATGTTACTTACAAACAAAAATGAAGAAAGAAACAACGAAAGTAAAAGGAGGAGGCGGCGGGGCTGGGAGAGACAGAGGAAGGATAACCTATCTTCCAGCGATTGTTGTTATTGTTTAAAAAGTATTATTATTATTTATTTTAATATCAGTCTTGTAACTCGTATTGATTATGTAAATATCGATTTAATCAAATTTACCCATTTTGCATATTTAGCATTTCAAGGTAGGCGCAGCAGGGTGTAATATCACAGCTGAGGGTCACTGTATCATGACAACAGCGCCCTGCAGTGACGGTTGTGTTGATGTTATCTTCGTGAATACTTGACTATAAATTGAATCTTAAGTTAAGGTAGAGGCAGATCGGTTTATTGTGCCCCACAGGTCCTGAGGAGACGTGATAATAATGATGGAATTCTTCTTTCGTCTTTCTTTAGGGATAAAACTGAAAGTCATTTATCGTCTCAAGTGAATTACGTTTTAGATACTAAGTGAATTTGTCATTTTTTTTACGAATTACGGTTTAGTCACTATTATACACGCGCACACACACACACACACACACACACACACACACACACACACACACACACACACACACAGAATATATAATTTGGCACACCTTACAAGAGAGAAGACACGGACAGGTAGACTACGAGGTCAAAGGTCAGGAAGCTCATAAAATAATTCTACAGGCCATTATTTTTCATCAATCATAAAAACACAATTTACATAATGGTATCTTGTAGCTTTCACCCACACCCGCAGTTAGAAACGATAATTGTGACCTTATTCGAGTATACAGGGGTCATAGGTCAAATGAGTATGCAAGATTAGGTGTTGGGAGAGAGAGTAGTTGATGTGTTATAATGTTTTACCTTTATGTATTAGCAATATTCAACACACACACACACACACACACACACACACACACACACACACACGCACACACACACACACACACACACACACACACACACACACACACACACACACACACACTCATGTATAAAAAAAAATAATGAACTAAATGACTACAATAAATACCTTCCCTCTGAGTTAACTAATTCATAGGTAATTAGTTAAGGCATTTTGAAATTTTATCCGAACAATTATTTATAAACTTTGGAAAACTTTGATAGTATAGGAACCACTATACTAAACCCCTGGACTTGATCCCGGAACTTTACCTGAAATTTCTTACTGCAATCTTGGTTAGGTTGGGTTAGGTTAAGCTACTTTAAGCTACTGTAGGTTTAGATGGGGTCCAGGTCCAGGGATTAGTGACTCTCCCCTCCAGAAGATCAGGGCAAGTGACCTTCTCCACGCCAACATAGGTACAGTACACGACCCACCACCACCACCACCACCACTACCACTAACTCTCACACTGGTAGTAATCTTCCTACCACATAAAACACTAATACCACAAGACGGACGAATATTCATCTGGCGTACCTTCAATAAGTGAGACTTCGCCTGGTGGAAAGGAATGCCAGGCGCTGTAGTTTGTTCGTGCTGGCGCTCTTACGTTACAGGCCTGACTTCCAACTTTTTGCACATACAATACATGAATACAGAGGAGTACAGTGAGGGTTAAAACACGAGGAGTAGGACACAGGCTGCTACACCGAGTTACAGTAGGTTATGTTGTGACAAAATACACCAAGTGGTAGTAGGGAGGAGTAGAAGCAGGGAGGGGGTAGAAGCAGGGGAGGGGGGTAGAAGCAGGGGAGCGGGTAGAAGCAGGGAGTGGGTAGAAGCAGGAGGGGGTAGAAGCAGGGGAGGGGTGAAAAGCAGGAGTTGGTAGAAGCAGGGAGGGGTAGAAGAAACACGCAGGGTGGGTAGACGCAGGGGGGAGTAGAAGCCGAGGAAATAAAAGTAGGAGGAAGAAAGTACAAGAAGGAAAAGAAAATATTAAAAGTAAACGAAGAAAAATCGAAACAGAAAAAATTAAAATGAAAACAAGAGAGAAAAAAAATACGAGAGATAAAAACTAAAACTTTTTGATAATAAAATTGTTTATACACACTGCAAAGTTATAAAAAGAATTATATAAAAACACTACTATTTTATTCTCCCTCCGTGTGTACGTGTTGGACTGTGTAGATGGGAGGATACGATACCAGTCAGGTCAGGAAGGTGAGTAGTACGCTTAGTACCTCACACAAGGCAGTGGATTGTTGATAAAGTTTATGTGTCAAGCTGTGGGTGTGACGGGGTGGGTGATGGAGTGGTGGTGGTGTGGGTGTGACGGGGTGGGTGATGGAGTGGTGGTGGTGTGGGTGTGACGGGTGGGTGATGGAGTGGTGTGGGTGTGACGGGGTGGGTGATGGAGTGGTGGTGGTGTGGGTGTGACAGGGGTGGGTGATGGGTGGTGGTGGTGTGGGTGTGACAGGGGTGGGTGATGGAGTGGTGGTGGTGTGGGTGTGACAGGGGTGGGTGATGGGTGGTGGTGGTGTGGGTGTGACGGGGTGGTGATGGGTGGTGGTGGTGTGGGTGTGACGGGGTGGGTGGAGTGGTGGTGAGTGTGGGTGTGACGGGGTGGGTGATGGAGTGGTGGTAGTGTGGGTGTGACAGGGGTGGGTGATGGGTGGTGGTGGTGTGGGTGTGACAGGGTGGGTGATGGAGTAGTGGTGGTGTGTGGGTGTGACAGGGGTGAGTGATGGGTGGTGATGGTGTGGGTGTGACGGGGTGGGTGATGGGTGGTGGTGGTGTGGGTGTGACGGGGTGGGTGATGGGTGGTGGTGGTGTGGGTGTGACGGGGTGGTGATGGGTGGTGATGGTGTGGGTGTGACAGGGGTGGGTGATGGGTGGTGGTGGTGTGGGTGTGACGGGGTGGGTGATGGAGTGGTGGTGGTGTGGGTGTGACGGGGTGGTGATGGAGTGGTGATGGTGTGGGTGTGACGGGGTGGGTGGGTGGTGGTGGTTGGGTGTGACGAGGTGGGTGATGGAGTGGTGTGGGTGTGGGTGTGACAGGGGTGGGTGATGGAGTGGTGGTAGTGTGGGTGTGACAGGGTGGGTGATGGAGTGGTGTGGGTGTGGGTGTGACAGGGGTGGGTGATGGAGTGGTGGTGGTGTGGGTGTGACGGGGTGGGTGATGGAGTGGTGTGGGTGTGACAGGATGGTTGATGGAGTAGTGGTGGTGTGGGTGTGACGGGGTGGGTGATGCAGTGGTGGTGGTGTGGGTGTGACGGGGTGGGTGATGGAGTGGTGGTAGTGTGGGTGTGACGGGTGGGTGATGGAGTGGTGGTGGTGTGGGTGTGACAGGGGTGGGTGATGGAGTGGTGGTGGTGTGGGTGTGACAGGGTGGGTGATGGAGTGGTGTGGGTGTGACGGGTGGGTGGAGTGGTGGTAGAATGTATATATAATAATATATAATTATATATATATAATAATATATATAATAATATAATAATATATAATAATAATAATAATAATAATGTGGTTTTGGAGTATTTCTAAGGCATTTAATTAAGTGATTATGATTAATTGTGTACGTAGACTTAGTATACCACAATTAATGATGGGTGCAGGTGGTCGCCTGCAGGAAGTGACAGGGTGTGTGGGTGTGTGGTGGTGGTGGCAGAGTAGGTGGTGTGTGGTGGTGGTGGCAGAGTGGGTGGTGTGTGGTGATTGGCAGAGTAGGTAGTGTGTGGTGGTGGTGGCAGAGTAAGTAGTGTGTGGTGGTGGTGGCAGGTGGGTACTGTGTGGTGGTGGTGGCAAGTAGGTGGTGTGTGGTGGTGGTGGCAGAGTGGGTGGTGTGTGGTGGTGGGGGGTGGTGTGTGGTGGTGGGTGTGTGTGGTGGTGGCAGGTGGGTGGTGTGTGGTGGTGGTGTGGGTGTGGTGGTGGTGGTGGAGGTGGGTGCTGTGTGGTGGTGGTGTGGTGGTGGTGTGTGGTGGTGGTGGCAGGTGGGTGCTGTGTGGTGGTGTGGGTGGGTGGTGTGTGGTGGTGGTGTGGTGTGTGGTGGTGAGGTTGGAGTGGTGCTGTGTGGTGGTGGGTGGGGAGGTAGGTGTGTGGTGGTGGTGTGGAGGTGGTGTGTGGTGGTGAGTGTGGAGGTGGTGTGTGGTGGTGGTGTGAGTGGGTGCTGTGTGGTGGTGGTGTGGTGTGTGGTGGTGAGTGTGGAGGTGGTGTGTGGTGGTGGTGGCAGGTGGGTGCTGTGTGGTGGTGGTGTGGAGGAGGTGGTGTGTGTGGTGGTGTGAGTGGGTGGTGTGTGGTGGTGGTGTGAGTAGTGGGGCCTAGGTGGGAGATGTATCGTGTTACTCGGTCATGAGTGTTCAGTATGGTACACTAAGATAATAGAACCAACTAAACTAAACTAACCTAACCTAACCTAACCAACCTAACCTAACCTAACCTAACCTAACCTCTGCTAACACAGCTACGGCTCATATCACTACTATACTTTATGGGAAAAAAATAATAACAGTAATAAGTTTTAATGAATCTTAAAGCATTTCCTTTGAGTGTATTGTTGCTGGTAGTTGATTATTTAATGTATTGTTCTTTGTATTGTGAGAAGTACAGTGAGAGAGTGTGATGGTGGTGTTGTCTATGCCTGGAATACACAACACAACACAACACACACTGCACATTCTCTCTCTCTCTCTCTCGTCCCTCACAGCACTGTTTGTTGACTAATACTACACTGTGGCAAGTGACTCCTCTTGTCCTGGAGGCAGAGATCTCAATTTAGTACTGTGAGTATTAAAGCGTGAGAACCAGCCATTGTGTGAGGTGACGTATCCCACAAGAATTATCACCCGAAGTAGTATAATATACATAAGTTCACACAGGGAGTTTTATGCTCTTCAATAAACATTATGTTGATTATTATGCTGACGAATATACAGGTCACTCATACAACGATGCGTCAGTGACCAATTTTCATCCGTCAGTAAGTGAGTCCGAGTCAGTGACCGAGTGGTGTACGGAGCTGCTGGTTCAAGGTACATAAAAAAATAGTAATAGTGAGAGAGTTTTAGGTAGGAGTGACGTGAGGAACAAGATGAATGAGAGAAGAAGGATCACGTGTGTGGAGTGTGGCTACCATGGGGCCGACAAACAGTGCAGTAATGTGGATTTAAAATTGAAATGGGAAGATGGATCGAATTTCGTGCGAGCAGTGAGCGTGAAAGTAGCGGCTGGATAAAGGAGACGATACTAAGCGACGGGGCATGAAAGAGAGGGAGGGCGAGGCTGGGAGTGAGGGACGGGTCGGTGATAAGACACACAGATGCAGATGGAACTTTGTTAAAGAGGACAAGAGAGGTTCTGTGAGTACCTATCACCTTAAGTGTGGGAAGGAAAAGTGCTCCCTGGAAGGATGGTCAGGCCTCCGTACACTTGGAGTGAGGCAGGAGGAGGAGGAGGAGGAGGAGGAGGAGGAGGAGGAGGAGGAGGAGGAGGAGGAGGAGAGAAATAAACACGAAAAAGAGAGACAAGTGTTTTTATAGACATTTAACACACTCGGGGTTATGATTCCTTAGTGATTGTGAGTTGATGTAAGAAAGAGTGAAAACCGGGAATGTCTTGGAGAACAAACGCGAGTCACAAGGCTAAATATAAACACCGGATACATATACAGTGACCAGAGCTAAAAGTGGAAGTGATACTAAGTTAAGGTGCCTGAAGCCGAGTAACAATGAGAACCTGTTGTACGAGTGGTGTTGCCCGCCTCTGATGTGAGATGTACTAATTTCCATTATTAACCTATTATAAGAAAACTACCGACTTAGTGGAAGATTAACAGGAACACGAAGAAGGAGGAAGGCGCGATAGGTAAGAAGAATATCAATGAAAATTTTATACTTAGTGTATTTCATCTTAGACTTAATATTATAAAGAGACGCAGAAAATAAATGAATCAAGATTACCGAAAGAGATTTTAAAATGAAAAGCTTAAGACCTGAATTTGCTCAAATACGTAACAACAAATACAAAACCAAAATAATATGAAGAGGTAAAGTTTTAAGCAAGTATAGAAACAGAGCAATGAAGGCGGGACCAACAATATATGACAGAGATTAAAACCATCAAGTCTGCGAGAACACACACAAAAAAAAACTTGACTTGGGAGGGAGACTCTGAGGTAGTGGTTTAATGTTATCTAATCTACAAGACGCATTATATTCCAAGAAAAAAAAGAACATGATGAGTAAACTATTTCCCTTGACACAACGAACGAACCGAATGTGATTTTGTTACGGTTTGTGTCGTTCAGCTTCCAAAGGAGTACAAATAAACGAGACACTGGTTAATTCGTCCTTGTAGTGAATTATTTTTCTCCAACATTGGCCATTGTGTGTATGTTAAGTGGGAGTAAATTAGACTGTTAATGTAGGACAAGGAATTAATATGGGAAATTTAACTTTGGAGAGAAGACTTGGGGGTGAGAGATAAGGTTACTTGGTGAGATGAGGGAGAAGGATCACGTAATTTAACCCTTTGATGACGATAGTTAAACCCTTGGAGGACAATGGTTTAACTGTTTGAAGACGATGGTTTAACTCTTTAAGGACGATGAGTTAGCCCTTTGAAGACGATGGTTTAACTGTTTGAGGATAATGAGTTAGCCCTTTGAAGACGATGGTTTAACTCTTTGAGGACGATGGTTTAACCCTTTGAGTACTACAGTGTGGCGAGTATTGGCATAGTAGGTTGTGGTTGTGGTGGCAGCGTAGTGAGTGATGGTGTTATGGTTGTTGGCGGTTGCAGTGTGGCTGTCAGGTGTTGGCATGGGTGGTTTGTGTGTGGTGTCCCAAATTAGCTAGTAGTGTTGGCATGGAGTGGTTGTGAGTGGCTCAGGTGTGGCTAGTGGTGTTGGCATGGGTGGTTGTGGTGTCAGTGTAGCTAATAGTGTTGTCATGGTGGTTGTGGATGGTGGTGTGGATGTGTCTCGCCCTGCTGACATTAAGTGATAGAGGAACACTTTCATCATGAGCCTTCCCCCCCTCCCCTACTAGCCGGCCCAGATCACTGTAATTCACCCACCGTAAGATATAATCCACCTGTTACACGAAGCATTAAACACACCTTAGTGAGGAGTGACCCCCACACACACACACACACACACACACACACTATCAGGGGAAGAGGATACAAGTCTTGCACCTAACTAACCTGTAAATGCAATTACTTAAATTTACAAAGAACTTCTATGGAAATTTGTCATAGAGGATTGGTTAGGTTTGGTTAGGTTAGGTTCGGTTAGGTGTAGGTTAGGTTAGGTTAGGCCAGTGTGAAGTAAGGAGCATGTAAAGCAAATTGAGAATGAGGAAAAAAGTTTGTAGAGGAACGAAGGCAAGAAGCAAGTTAGTGAGAATATGTGAGGCAAGGAGTGCGTAAGAGGTCAGTGAAGAGATTTCGTTTATAAACCAGAATCAAACACTTCCTTTCGTACTCTCTTCCTCACCCGTCAATATCAGATCAAAATCTTATTCCATTCTCGTTATACCAAATAAAATAAAATACAAATAATTAATAAAATAAATAAAATAAATAAATAAATAAATAAAAATCTACGTTCCTGAAGAGTTGTCAAGATCAAAATGGCACTACAACATTATATTATTAAGTTATAAGGAATTAAGTTGCATTTCTCTACCTTCCTATACAACTTCCAACACACGACTGCTCAGAGCCAACCGTGTAGTAGTGTATCAGATAAAGCAACCCACGAGGCCACATTCCTCACAGTGTTGAGAGGTAATAAGAGGGGCGGGAGAGTGTCCAGATGGCTGCTACCCCTTCACCAGTGAGAAACCTCGAGTACTGTCCCCTCCCCTCCCCCTTCACCTTCCCTCACCTCCCCCCGGACCCTCAACATGACACAGCCCTCAGACATACAATATAGGTTAGGTTAGGTTAGGTTAGGTTAGGTTAGGTTAGGTTAGGTTAGGTTAGGATAGGTTAAGGATGTTTGCCTAAGTTGTGTTTAAGTTAAGAATATATTTGGTTTCTCTATTCGAGCAGGAGACCACAAACAGTACCTCCCTCTTTATTAAGGTTGAACACACTGATGTAAGATACGTCCTTCATCTACAGTAAAGTACCGTCGCGTGACAACCATACAAGGAGTTAACTCTCTCTAGATTAGTTATGGTATAGAGAGTGACACACTGTTGTAATAAGCATCGCTGTTATTACCACGCCGGGTTATTGAAGTAGCCGCTCTCAGCTCCAATGAGTCTCAGAGGGGAGGGGAGAGTAGCTGTCCTTCTATCTTCCCTCCATTCCTTCCTCTATCCCTCCATTCCTTCCTCTATTCCTCCATACATCCATCGTACCCCCCCCCCCTCTTCTTCAACCTCCACTGAAAAACACCAGCCGAACATTTCTCCACTGTGGAACTGAAGAAGATAAGCTTATTAAAGGTCTTTAGTGTGTGTAGTGTAGTGATGTGATAGTGTCAGCGTACACCAGCGGCTGACGTCAGAAGGGCAGGCCACACATCATCAATAATGCTAATCACACACTCCGCCTTCACCCTCCCACGGCATACAAATAACACCATTAACTCCCACATTCACCCAAAAAAATATATTGGGAAATAATAAGAGATAATTATCCCCAGCTGAAGAAAGAGAGAAAGGATAAGAGATGGTTAGTGAGGCGGGTGAGTTTCCCGCCCGGCACACTGGCTGGTCGCCATTCTGATCCTTATCTTGACAGCGTTGAAATCTCCTCTACCCCACTCTGCGCGCCCCCAGCTGTATATTTCTACGGTTAATTATTAAACCTTATATGCATCTGGAGAATAATATTGCTGTTATTTATGGATAGATTAATGTCACTACCACAGTAATGTACTATGTTCTTACAGTACGTGTATTAGTTAATTATATTTATCTCACGA
>NW_024732440.1:2233779-2333779 GCF_018991925.1 Homarus americanus | reverse complement strand
TGCGTAGATGCAGGGATCCTCATGACTTATTTTTTTATATGTTCAGTTACACTCAAGAGGGAGGGACGGCTTTGAAAGAATGGGGATGGAACGAGGGAGAGAGGAGGAGGAACAAGGGAGAGAGGAGGAGGAACGGGGAGAGGAGGAGGAGGAACAGAGGAAAAGAGGGAGGGAGGAGGATAGATGCTAAGATGGTGTGTGTGTCTGTGTGTGTGTGTGTGTGTGTGTGTGTGTGTGTGTGTGTGTGTGTGTGTGTGTGAAAATAAATACGCGATAATGACACACCAGGTCAGTGAGGAGAATCATTATCGTTACCAGGAAAATTCACCCGCCTGACAGATAAGAGCTGTCAGGTGAGCCACAACAACAAGCACACGCCTGACAACCTTCACGATAAAAATAATGATGGGAGGGGCCCCCACCATACGCTAGTGAGATCAACATTATTAACAAGAGAAAATTTATGCTCAAATTAAACGTGAATACAATTTTACGATGGTTATGTATGTATGTATGAATGTATGTATGTATGTATGTATGTATGTATGTATGTATGTATGTATGTATGTATGTATGTATGTATGTATGTATGTATGCATGTATGTATGTATGTATGCATGTATGTATGTATGTATGTATGTATGTATGTATGTATGTATGTATGTATGTATGTATTATCTTAAATTCTTAACTACTTTATCCCCCCAGAAAAAATAGCAAAAACGTTTCCTTCGTGAAATTTTACCAACGAAAACTCTCAATTACTATCGACATCATCATTATTTATTTTACTATTTCATCGTGATAAAGAAAAAGTATTAAATAAATAAATAAACAAAAAACTTTGGGATATTTTCTTCAGGACATATTGCTAAGTGTAAACAACGCCGAGGTCTCAGCCAGATAATGCCTCATAAATATGGGTAAATAAACACTAGGAAAACTTTTCATGACCAACTGGTGAGGAGGGAATTCCAGCAAGAAGATCTGGTGTGTGCAATAATAGCCGTGCGCTTTGGCGACACCTAGGAGGGGACGACGGCGACACCTAGGAGGGGACGACTGTGACACCTAGGAGGGGACGACTGTGACACCTATGAGGGGACGACGGCGACACCTAGGAGGGGACGACACCTAGGAAGGGGACGACGGCGACACCTAGGAGGGACGACGGTGACACCTAGGAGGACGACTGCTTGACGCAGGAGGACGACTGTGACACTGAGGAGCAGAGACGACTGTGTTGACACCTAGGAGGACGACGGTGACACCTGGAGGACGACAGCGACACCCTAGGAGGGCGGCGACACCTGAGAGGACGACAGCGACACCTAGGAGAGGACAGTGACACCTAGGAGGGACGACAGCGACACCTGGGAGGACGACGGCGACACCTAGGAGGGACGACAGCGACACCTAGGAGGACGACTGTGACACCTGGGAGGGGACGGCTGTGACACCAGGGGCAGAGACGACTGTGACACCTGGGAGGGAGGTGAGCAGTGACACCTGGGAGGACGACGACGACACCTAGGAGGGGACGACTGTGACACCTAGGAGGGACGACAGGTACGACACCTAGGAGGGACGACGGCGACACCTAGGAGGGACGACAGCGGCGACACCCTGGAGGGACGACAGCGACACCTGGGAGGGACGACTGTGACGCAGGAGGGACGAGCAGTGACACCAAGGAACAGGACGACAGTGACACCTAGGAGGGACGACAGCGCGCTGACACCTAGGAGGACGACTGTGACACTAGGAGGGACGACTGTGACACCTAGGAGGGGGACGACTGGCGACACCTAGGAGGGACTGACGGCGACACCTAGGAGGGAGACGGCTGGCGGCACCAAGGAAGAGGGACGACAGTGACACCCTAGGGGAGGAGGACGACGGCGACACCCTGGGAGGACGACTGTGACTCCTAGGAGGGACGACAGCGACACCTGGGAGGACTGTGACACCTGGGAGGACAGCGACACCTAGGAGGACGACTGCTTGAGCACCTAGGGAGGGACGACGATGACACCGAGGAACGGGACGACGGCGACACCTAGGAGGGGACGACTGTGACACCTAGGAGAGGACGACGGCGACACCAAGGAGGGGACGACGGTGACACCTATGAGGGAACAACACTACTACATCTCCCACCATCTGTCTATAAAGTCACCTGACCTGTGTTCAACACCTGGAGGCTCCCTGGTCAAGGTGTGTTGAAGGACCAAACACATGTCTGGGTGGCTGCCAGCACCCCTCGCCTAGCCCCCTTCTTTATCATTAAAAATGCAATTACGTCTTAATGTGTCCCGTCCCAACCTAACGATTGTGAATGGGTTCCAGTCTTAATGGACCCCAATCGTTTTACGTATTGAAGGTTGCAACTGAAATATTCCTGTATCGGGATTCGAGCCATGTGGTAGTAAGACGATAATCTCCAGTAGCCACCGTCCAGCTGACACCAGGGTTGGATTCTGTTACTGTTCAGGGATTATTTCCGATACATTAATATACAGGGACAACATACAGTACGTCCTCACAGGTGGCAGGTGCGTCGGTACTCGATTCGATAGTAATAATATTATCTAGATTTTTATAGATTCTGTGTGTTAATTTCATCCCTAGTAACAGGTTACACACACACGCACACACACACACGCGACTAGCGTCCCCCCCATGAAAGACATACAACAACAGCGTGTTGATGGTTGTGAGGACCTGGTGTGATGATGGTGGGCCTCCTCCTCCCTCTCCCCCGAGGCCATCACACGAACGGTTACACATCAAATTATAGACAACCACAAGTGAAAAATAATGGTCGGACTCCTTAACGATCTTTCCTTGGCAGTTTGTTTCTATCTTCGTTTAGGGAAAGTGGCAGTGATCGTTGAGTGGCGGCGGGATATTGAGAACGGTCAAAGTTATCAGGCCGACCTTCAGTTTCAGTACACGATTATCACAAGACGGACGGTAGGGGCTACGAGCCAGCCATCCAGAGACCTCTTGGACCGACCCGCTGAGACAAGGATCACCTCAGTACCTCTCCTTCACCTCCTCCTGGACGGTAAGTGCTGCACGCGCTGTGAGGAACAAGGATGATCAGTATCACCCACTGAAGAATGTAACTTGTAGGTAGCGCCGCTATGTGCCTCTCTCACCCTGCCGGCACCTCTCCCTCCCTCCGCTACTCTCCACCTCTTCTTCCTTTTGGTTATCTATGAACACAAATAAACCTAAACACACACACACACACACACACACACACACACAGTAGTTCTACAAGCTGCGAGTCGAGTACCTGCCTTGGTTGATGATCTACACCAGTGATATGGATGAAAGTATCCCGAGCCTCACCTACAGGTTTACCGTCGACACAACTACTTAGGGAAGGCTAGAGAGTTAACGAGTCCTCACACACTTGGTATATGATGATGTGTACTAAATTATCATAACTCTGTTGATAATATTTCCTTGAAACTCGTATGTAACCTGGGCATCTTCGTAATGGACCAATCAGTGGGCGCCGTAAGACAGTTTCCTGCCTCATTGTTTATTATTATATTGTAACTTCAAGTAATAATCGTCCTTCGTCAGTATTTCACTAAGACACTTATCTGCGATGTATATATATATATATATATATATATATATGTATGTATGTATATTTATTTATATATATATATATATATATATATATATATATATATATATATATATATATATATATATATGTATGTATGTATATTTATTTATTTACGTTGGTGTGTAATATCAAACCAAATAGAAAATTAAGAATTAATTTATTTCAGCTAAAAAAAATAAAAAATAAAAATAAAATAAATCGGTGTAGACATAAACATGTAGGAGGAGCCTGTGGCCTGAGGCAGGAAACTGTCTTACTGAAAGAGTGAAGACTTCTTACTTCGTGGTCAGAAAAATGGCAAATGAAATTCAACACCAGCAAGTGCAGCGTACTTAATATTGGAAGAACAAACACTGTCAATATATACAGCCTTAACATCAACCTAGAGAAGTCGACTTGTTAAAGGGGTACTTGTAAGCCCGGACCTACGGCCTAGAAAACAGTGCGTTAATGTTCGAAATAAGGCAAACAGAGTATTGGGTTTAATATCTAGAAGTGTAAGTAATAAGAGTGCAGAGGTCTTATTGTAACTATATCTTGCGCTAGTCAGGCCGCACCTCGATTATGCGGTTCAGTTCTGGTGCCCCTATTATAGAATGGATATCAATTCACTAGAGTCGGTGCAGCGAAGAATGACGAAAATGATTCCGGGACTTAGAAACCTTCCATATCAGGATAGGTTAAAGAAACTAAACCTGCATTCCCTAGAAAGACGAAGAGTGCGGGGAGATATGATAGAAGTATTTAAGTGGGTGAAAGGAATCAATAAAGGGGATATAGATAAAGTTCTTATAATATCCGAGCAGGATAGGACTCGGAGCAACGGATTTAAGTTGGATAAGTTTAGGTTTAGGAGAGAGATAGGAAGAAACTGGTTCACAAATAGGGTGGTGAACGAGTGGCACAAGCTTAGCAACTTTGTAGTAAGTGCTGGAACGCTGGAAAGTTTCAAAAGGAGACTGGATAGGTTCATGGATGATAGAGAGTGGTAGTAACTCTCGACAGGAGCTGCCATGCACAGGCCAACCGGCCTATTGCAGACTCCTTATTTTCTTATGTTCTTCTTATGGTATTGTGGTGCTGGTGTGGTGTATGGTGAAGGGATTGGTTAGGGCTTCGTGTGGTGTATGGTGAGATACTTGGTGAGAGGCATCGTGGGGGGGCTTGGTGAGAGGCATGGTAAGGGGCTTGGTGAGGTCAGAGGAGAGGTACTTGGTGTGTGGGATCAAGTCACCACAACAGATTCCCTTAATTACACGGTTGTCGAAGTGCACGGCGGGGGGTGGACACACACTCACACACACACACACACACGAGAGAGAGAGAGAGAGAGAGAGAGAGAGAGAGAGAGAGAGAGAGAGAGGAATACAGGAAAAACAAAATCTGTAAATAAACACCAAGATTCTCAGAGATTCTTTACCTTAATTAACCGTGTAACTGGTTTAATTAACGCGTGTAGTTAAAAGGAAAATTATCGAGGTCAATCTTTTTATGCCGATCTTACGTTTCCAGTTCCGAGGAGAATTTAACATATGGACCTCTGAGAATTCCTTACCCGGGCTGCAGGTCAAACAGGTCCCAGCCAACGTTAACCCAACCTAACCATTAGGATTGAGGATTTACTATGATTAAGGCTTATCAAGACTGAACCCCTAATCTTAGTTGCTTAAGTGTAATTAGACCGTATTCTATAAGGATTAGGAATTAATCTGACTGGGGCCCATTAGGACTAGGGCCTAATTCTAATGATCTAGTTAGGCTGGAGTTACTATACAAGCCAAGGAGTACACGGAGGAGCGTTGAGGTTACCTAGGTTAGGTTAGGTTAGGTTAGGTTGAGTGTCTTGAGGTTGTTTTAGTCGACTGCAGAGATCCGAGATGGTGTTTCAGAGTCGAGTGAAAGAGCGACAGATAGAAGCAATGTTTCCGGCCGATATATTTATACACGTGAATGAAAAGATGTTTAAAAAATATAAAAGGAACAAATACAAAAGACTGAGACCATTGACAGATACTAACAACCAGCCACCCCCATCTCCCACACCGTCCTTTTACCTTTCACCTCCCCTCACCCCTCCTCCCCACCTCCCACCCTCCTCCCCACCCACCCCCCTCCTCCAACCACCCAGCGCCCCTCTCGACGTAGAAACAACCCACTAAAGCCGTCAAGACCCTCCCCACCCCCTCACTCTTTGGTTAATTATTACATTCTCTTTGTGTTATTTTAAGGGCGACGAGGTAAGAGATTATGTCTTAGTTAGAACTTAAAAGACATACAGGTTTTAGTGTGTATGGCTGACACTCTTACCTAATGCTGACTAAATGACTATAAATTATTCTCTGTATTACTAAAGGTTATCTGCTGTAGGAGTTAACGATAGAGTGAATAAGGTCCTGGTAGTTGAAGGAGGTGAAAAAATAACAACATTAATACGAAACTGTCAGATAATTACGAAGTGAAAGTCAAATACCGTGTAAAATACTTTACAACCTGGTGAATATTCTTGAACACACACACACACACACACACACACACTCTCTCTCTCTCTCTCTCTCTTACAAAGTGCAAACTAGGCTCAATATTTTTCTCCTGGATAATTGAGACGTGACTTCCAAGACTCCGTTAAACAGCGCACAACCTGATAAATGAATACCTCTTAGGACAGGACTCCCAAGGACCTCTCAGCACGCTAACTGACCCTGATTTATGGGTGGGTTGCTGATACACTGTGCGGCCCCTCTGTACTACACAACACTCACCCACCCACCGCCGCCCACCCGCCCACCGTCGCCACACCACCCGTTCACCGCCACCACCCACCTGCTGCAAGATACCAACCACCCTTCTCACACGACACGATAACGCTCTGGTTGTTATCCCGTGGTTATAAATTGATCTCGTCTCTGGAGTCTTAATTCCTATTAGGCAACAAGACTCTGGGTGCTAGTTTGTGTTTAAAGACGTAGTTTAAATTATATATCAAACATTTTGGGTGTTATCGACTTTCATGTATTTGGAGAGTTGGTGTTATCTTGAGTTTAAAACGTTATCTGTTTAGTTATCTTCTGCTTAAAATGTTCCTCCCGTAGAAAAAGAAACACACATTAGCACACAAACACACAGACGACAAACAAACACACAGACAACAACAAACACACAGACAACACACAAACACACAGACAACACACAAACACAACAGAAACACGCGACTGCATTATCCTGCCACTACCAACATTAACACTGAGAGCATATCAACCTCACTTAAGACCGAGTAAGAGAAGGACTCAGTCGATGTAAACAACTTAGAACAATACCTGACAGAAGACTCAGCAGGGAGACAACAAGACTTATCGAATCAAGAGAATGAGTGAGGAAAGATTGTAGCCTCAACAATACTTCAGGTGATTCTGGTAAGTTCGTAAAAGCTTAATGAGCTGTGGGAGAGAGGTTAAGCTTTGGTCAGTTAGAAGTGACGCTTAAATTGCATATATACTGAGGCTGTGAGGCAAGTTTGCTTTTCTGTCTTTCCCCCTCCCTCACCCCCCCCTCCCTCTCCTCCCATCCCTCCCCCCTCCTCTCTCCATCCCTCACCCCCTCCCTCTCTCCATCCCTCACTCCCCCTCCCTCTCTCCATCCCTCCACCCCCCTCCCCTCTCTTCTAATCCCTCACTCCCCTCCCTCTCTCCATCCCTCACCCCCCCCTCCCTCTCTCCATCCTCCACCCCCTCCTCTCTCCATCCCCTCCCACCCCCTCCTCTCTCCATCCCTCCTCCCCTCCCTCTCTCCATCTCCTCACCCCCCCCTCCCCTCTCTCCATCTCCTCCTCCCCCCTCCCTCTCCATCCCTCACCCCCTCCCCTCCCCCCCCTCTCTCCATCTGTCTGTGGCTCCAAGTTATTAGTGTAATTGGTTACTCTAGTGGCGTTCTTCCCCTATTATGGTGGAAGCAAACAGGGTCTCTCTCTCTCTCTCTCTCTCTCTCTCTCTCTCTCTCTCTCTCTCTCTCTCTCTCTCTCCACGCGGAAAGGATACTCCTTACAATATCTCTCTCACCCATACAAGAATTAATTGATTAAGTGTTAGTGAAAGTGGTGGTGGTAGTGGTAGTAATTATAATTAATGAGCCTGGTGATAGAGATAAGGATAGTGGTAATAGTGGTAGTATTAGAGAGCAACACCTATAATAAGACATGACTGTGAGGCCTTAATCCTGCAGCACCTATTGATAGTTAGTGGAGTTATCTGAATGATCTTGACGCGGGTGTGATCATAAATCTTCACTACCAGGGGAAAAAGACTTTGGCGTAATGAGTATCAAAACACACACACACACACACACACACACACACACACACACACACACACACACACACACACACACACACACACACACACAAGATGCATCATACTCATATAAACCTTCTCATCATTCATTCTGATTCCCCAATGCTTCTCTCAGTGTTAGGTTAAGAGTCTCCTACCTACTATTTGTCTTCACTTCCTGGGAAAAAAAAAACCTCTACTATCTATCATTCTTCTTCTATCTATCCAAGTTCTTCACACTATTTACCTTGTACTTCAGTCTTCCATTCTTTATTGACAGATTAACATTCATCCAACTCTCTCTCTCTCTCTCTCTCTCTCTCTCTCTCTCTCTCTCTCTCTCTCTCTCTTTAAAAAAGTAACTCCAGCCCCTCAAACTATAGACTAATCTTCCTCACTTCAACAATAACAAGGTCCTTCCAAAACACTTTTAGCTTAATAAACTAATTACCTGTGATAATCCGCACATAAGGTGTTTAGATTAATATAAACAATGTATAAATAAGAGTGGTAGTAAGTGTGGTGGGGTCATGAAGGGGTGGATTACTCTTGTGGTAATTGGTGACCTCCTGGAGTGACCAGCACGTGATGGGGCAAAGGTCATACGCTGCGGTTCAAGATAGCTACCCCCCTACACACACACATACACAGCAGTGATTTATTAAGAGAGGTCATTAAGAAAGCAAGAGGCTGTGTCGTACCTTAACTATCTAGAACCGTTAAGATAATTAAGATACGCCGCAGTAACACATCTCTGGAGTACCTGTGTACGATCAGTTAACACAATGTACTACAACTGGTTACTGATTAGGACCACGAATATTAGACATCTACGATCACTTTAGAAGCACGAAAATAAGACATCAGCTATCACTATGGAAGCCCAAATTTGAGGTTCCGAATCACCAAGATGACCAGTTCATACTATACAGCCTGTGGCACGAACGGTACAGGAATTTATCGCTTGTTTATTATTTACTTTCACAAAAACGGAGATAAAAACTAGTATGACGAGATAGCCTTTGTGTGTGTGTGTGTGTGTGTGTGTGTGTGTGTGTGTGTGTGTGTGTGTTAATTTATCAGCAGGTCTAATGATTTGTTTTCGCTTTATGTTTCAGGTAAGCAATACCACCTATGCTACACACACACACACACACACACACACACACACACACACACACACACGAGTTAGCGGCCTCAACCAACAGTAAAGAAGGCAAGTCATCAACAAAACTTCTTGTCCAGGCAGGAGGAAGAGATTGACGCGCTCCTCTCTACCTTGATGTGAAGGCTGTTCTTGTATGTATTTGTTTTAATAATACATAAACTTCAATACTTAATGGCAACTTAAAAGGAAAAAAAATAAAAGAGTTTATAATAAAAAAAAATCATGGCAGTTATATGTCCAGTCCGGAGAAGAAAAAAAAAGGAAGATTAATAAACGAGTGAACACAATGGTGGTTATTTTCACGGTTAATTTCTCGAGACTTATCAGAGAGACTCAATAAACCCTGATCCCCGCTCCTTGTAAGTGCCTCACACACACATACAACATTCATGTAACATTCTACTTTACTACTTGTAATAAATCACACAGTGTCTGGCGTGAAGGTGAGCTGCACGCCGGCCCTCACTAGACACCCTCATCCAGCAGATTTAAAAGTCAGGTCAAAGTTCCTACTTAAGTCAAGGTCAGAATCATGATTTATTGACGTGTTAACAACTGAGCTTAGCAACGGCAGTACCTGAACATGATTTTACGGTGTGCTAGTGCTACGTCGCGGCCTGCAGTGCTTCTATACAGTCATGTCCTTGCCATTTCTACGCTCTCCACCCGCTGTGCCTCCCTCACACCCATCCACGCCCCCCCCCACCCCGCGCTCTCCCACTCCACCCAGACCTATTCCTTGCCCCTCACAGCTCTTCTACGATCACCTGCATATCTCTTCTACACCCCCTGTGCCTATCCCAGGACCTCCATTTCTCTTTTACGCCACCCACACTTCTTCCACCTCCCCCCTGCGCCTCTTCCTAACAACTCGTGCCTCTCCTATGCTCCCCGTGCCTCTCCAATGCTCCCCATGCCTCTCCTATGCTCCCCATGTCTCTTCTATGCTCCCGTGCCTCTCTTGTGCTCCCCATGCCTCTCCTATGCTCCCCATGCCTCTTCTATGCTCCCCGTGTCTCTCCAATGCTCCCCATGCCTCTCCTATGCTCCCCATGCCTCTTCTACTCCCCCAATGCATTGTATCTCCCACATTCCCTGCGCACTCTCTCATGTCACCCAACCTCCCTCCCCGCCTTTTCTTTACCACGAAGACATTCCTTGATGCGAAATCTTTCTGGTGAAGTATATGACTTGTGTATATTAAAAAGCAAAACAGTTTCCTGGATATAGTTTCCCGGACCAAATTCTTTAAAATACAGTTGTCATACATTAACATCACTGAATAAGAACTACGGTATATACTTCATCTGTAGTCCACCAGTATATAAGTAGAGGAGTTCTTCACCCTCTTGTAACTTAGTGAACGACTGACCCACTTGATCCATCACACTGTTACCCCCAGCAGTTCAACACCCACCAGTACCATTATATTCCAGGTTCTCACGACAAGTTTAGGCAGAAGACCCCTCCTCCCCTTCCCCCTCCCCCTTAAAAAAAAAAAGGATTTGAAGAAGCAAGGGACGTAGGATTCGGCGGCTTACTTAATGTAAATCACTGAACAGGATAAACGTCCACGAGTCTTAGTGTTGAGATCATGGTGTGTTGACAGTGGCTGGCTTTGTGGGTTTTATATTACCAGGTGAAGGAAGATTAGGTTTTAGGGATACTTTCAACTGGTTTAGACGTTACTTGAATCGTCAGTTTGGCAGGTGATAGGTGGCAGCTGGCAGGTGATAGGTGGCAGCTGGCAGGTGATAGGTGGCAAGGGATAGGTGGAAGGTTTCTCGTGAAATTTGTCTCAGCTTCGTGTGTGTGTGTGTGTGTGTGTGTGTGTGTGTGTGTGTGTGTGTGTGTGACCCTAGAGGACCTATAATCACTACCCACAACCATGGTCCACACCGCCCCCCAGTGACATCCATGGTTTTTGTGGCTTCCCGGGGTCCCTCAATGGCCCACCCGCCGCCCACCAGCCCACCCACCAAACCTGCCTGCTCCCTGACCCACCCACAACCCCGCCCACCATTCCGTTAACCAGCTCACCCATCAAACGAGCCCGCCTCCTGCCTCGTTCACTAGGGCAGACATTGTTTCTCTGGTGATTAGTTAACTGAGTCACCCAGCTCTGTGAATACCAACCCTGACTGACTGACTGGTTGGCTGACTTAGTTTTCTCACCCCCTCATCTTTATTCTCCTCTTCCCTTCTCTCCTTCTCCTCCTCTTTGTTTTCTTACCTCCTCATCATTTTCTCTTCCTTTTCCCATAATTCTTCTTCTTCTTCTTCTTCTTCTTCCTTTACCCCCTCTTCTTCGTCTCCCTCCTTCTTCTCCATCATTTCCTTTTCCTCATTTCTCTCTTCCTCTCCTCCGCTTCCCCTTTCCCTTCTCTTCTCTCCCCCCTCCCTTTCCTCCTACTTTCTTCTTGTCTTCCTCCTCCACAGAGTAGACTACAACATTCGAGAGCTAAGTCCTTTATTCAGCACCAGGAGTGTATGAGGCGTGTTATGCCGAGGGACTAGAACAATAGACCCAAGTCCTATCAGGCCCAGTCCTAATAGACCCAAGTCCTAATATGCCCCAGTTAAGAGGCCCCTTATTACTCGGGCCCAATCATAATAAGCCCCAATCCAAACAAGCGTAAGGCACCAACTTAACCATTAGGATCAGGGCTCAGTCCGTATGAGCCCTTTTCCTAATGGGCTTCAGTCCTTAAAGGCCTGAGATTCCGACGCCAATTTGGTTGGAATATTTATATACTTGTCATTTAGATACATTCTCTCACCCGCAATTGGTGGAAGGATTTGGTTATGAATATTTGTAAACCAAGATTATTAGAAGTAAAATATAACCTGAACGGATATGCGAGTGTAACTAACTGGCTCACTTAAGGTACAAACATGTCGACAAAGATTGCGTCGTTTTTCCACTCCGACTCTTGGGAGAAAACAAATGACGTGTGATAATCGGTAACTAGTTCTCCAGCACGAAACTTGTCTGGATATGGCGATCAAACTATTGTCTAAACTGCACCAGTAAGAGCCTTCAGGAGTAAATAGAAGACAGGAGGTGGGCGAGGGACACGAACCCACCTTCCCCTACTACCACACCACAAGAGGCCCCAGATAAAGGTTCACCACAACACGCTTCACGTACCACCTTTACGATAGTGTCACCACGTGGATGTTATCATACCTGTACTTTATACCTAAACCTGTACTTGTGGTGATACTTCTCAATGAACTCTGAATCTAAATAAGGTTCGGTGGGGGGTGCTGGGGGTGGTGTGTGAGGGGGGATGCGGGGGGTAGTGTCAGGGGGTGTGTCAGGGGGGTGCAACATTGCTAAAAGCTTAGAATGGGGATGGGATGAGGATGGTAAGGGGGAAGGGGAGGAACTAAGGGTAATATTTAGCTCTTACAACCTCTATTATCACTGTTCCATCGACCACACTGCCTCCCCTCCCCACCCCCCACCGACCCTCTCACCCCAGCCTCCCTCCACCGTGATCACAGAGGAGAACCCGGGAGACAACGAGTGTGTGTGGAGGGGGGTGTGGGGTGGTGTAGGGGGGTGTGGGGGTGTGGGGTGGTGTGGGGTGTGGAGGGGGGATTGGTGGAGGGTTGAGGGAAGCTAAAGTACATGTGGGGGTAGAATGTTACCGATACTTGACCTTCTTGGGGATTTTTTTTAAATTTTACCTTAGTTACACCTCACCTCTTCGTGTACCTACAAAGACTAGACAACAAGACAGGAAGTTGGCGGAAGACAAGTTAAAATACATACATACATACATACATACATACATACATACATACATACACACATACACACATACATACATACATACATACATACATACATACATACATACATACATACATATATAAGTTCTGATCGTCGACTAGCATAAACAGAATACAAAATGAATACTTATACAACTCACATTCATTTACGACACCTCATGGCAATTCACTGTGCTTTGAAGAATACATTATATAAACACACACACACACACACACACACACACACACACACACACACACATCCCAGTACACATTATTTTTAAAAACAACAATCAATATGGCGTCAGTGAAGGAATGAATAACCTGTTTACATTTTCGTCTCATTAAAAAGTAAAGCACACGAGACATGGTCGAGAGATAGTCAGCTTGGTCTAGTGTGTTTGGTCGTTCATTACTGACATGTAGAATTAGATGGTGTGGCTCATAATGGCTCACTACTACTACAGTGTCACACCATATATACAGAACTACCAGAGAGCGAGGTGGATGACGTGGAGAGTAAAGGGAGGTGACGAGAGGGGAGGGGAGGGGGGGGGAGGGGAAACATCACCTGAATAGTTAAATATTTCAAGTCATTTGGGAAAGTTGTTGTAGAGATATTAAGAGAGGAGGATGTTGTATGTATTCCTTGCTTGATTTCACCACTACTACTATTACTACGTCACTACTACTACTACTTTGGTTAAGTATAATAGGTTAGGTTGGGCTTGGGTTAGTTTTGTTTTGATTTTGAGTTTATCAGATTTGGTTATGTTATGTTAAGTAAGGTTAGATTAAGTTAGGTAAGGTTGGGTTAGGTTAGGTTAGGTTAGAATTAGGATACATTCGTTGTAACTTTATGTTAAGTTAAATTACGTTGGTCCGCTTCGTCCTGTTTGTATAGTGAGTGAGAGAGAGAGAGAGAGAGAGGCGGTCTCCACCACACAATAAATGAGATACAGGTTTCATTTCCCTACGTGACCGTTTATCCTGAGCAGCGAGCGGGTGGTCGACGGTGCCTCACTGGGGGTACAGTATCTAATCAATTACAGGTATATACGGTATCTCTTATAACCTGTACTACCCTATATTAAACCAGTTACACTATTAGACAGTTACCTCAATCACAGGTGTACTGGTGTAGGTGAGATGCAGATAAGGTAAATAAGGTCAAAGTAAAAGTTTAAGAGTGTAAACACACTTTGAACCCGCAGCCACTGGCCCACTCTGACCATCCCGCGGACAAGCTCATTAAACTCAAGATTTATTGTCGATACACGAAAGTCCTTTTAAGTGGCCCTTAAGTAAAGGAAGTTGTCTTTTGTTCTGGTACGGGGGATCAAATGCCTTGTCACCGGTCGTAAAAACTGGATCCACCACCGATTTTGGCCGGATAAGGTGAAAAGAACTGATGGTATCGGCGGGTCAGAAATGTAAACATGGAGGTGTTATGTTCGGGTACAATCCATCTTATAGACATACGTTTTAATGAGATCTTTATTATTCAACGCAGGACGTAACATTCTGTAATGAGTGTTTTAGTTATGAATTAATTATTGTGTTGGTTTATGAAATTGTTATATAGTTGTGTTATAAACCATATCATTGTGAGAACTGTTATCAACGACAAGAAACTACAGAGTACAGTAATACTTTGTAATGTGTGGTGGTGTACCGGACCCGAAATGTCATAACAGAACTGGAGATTTGGATCTGGTTAGGTTAGGTTAGGTGAAATACTCGTCAAGAACACTTTGAAATTAACACACATTTACTGTACTGTATATTACTTTAAAACACTCGAAAGAAAGTTGTATTTACGTAGGATAGTGTGTGTGTGTGTGTGTGTGTGTGTCAGAGGGGTTGAAGGGTTGTGGGAGTAATTCTTAAGTGCTCGCCCGTAGGCCTAAGTAGTCGCTAAGTGGAATAAAAAAATCGTGTGGGGGGGGGGAGCCTAAGACGGCGAATGTAGCAACGACCGTTCACACACACACACACACACACTATTAAGCAAAATACACGCTTTTTTGGGCATGACGCTTGCTGATTGGTTCTTACCCGTCCACCATGACGTCTGGTAGGTTAGGTTAGGTTAGGTTAAGTTACGTTAGGATAAATACAATTAAATAAAGTTAGGTTCAGGTTCACTCCAGCTTAAGTCAGGTCAGGTACGAAGGTTCCAGTGTGGCAGGTAAGTAATTTTAGGAGTACCTGCTGACGTCACCAAGGACAATGACCAATGAGCGTAAGCCATGTTCATACGCAGAGGCAGGGGGAAGGAGAGAGAGAAAAAATTACAAAGAGAAGAGAAAATGAAAAGGAACAAGAGAATGAATAAAGGGGGAGAAAGTTTGATAATTCGCCTGATGTATGTTTGTGTGTGTGTGTGTGTGTGTGTGTGTGTGTGTGTGTGTGTGTGTGTGTGTGTGACAACATTATGGGTACGTGTCAGGCCTTGGGTGAGTGTGGTGCACCTTCTGTAGTACTATACCTCCTGAAGGGGACACCACACCTAACAGATCTTAAAGCAGGTGTCTTAGTCCCCCCCACCTCCTACCAGCTCACACCAATACTGAGAGATCTGGGATTTAGTAGTTCACCCAATATATAAATAAATATGGTATCAGATATGGCAAAGAAACAGCCTCAAGACTCTACCGTAATGTAAGATATTTTTTTTTTGCTATTCCCGACAATGAGAAGAATGACCTTATATTTGAGAATGTGAGGGGGAATGAGAAGGAATGAGACCACTAAATACTAAAACAACACCTCTGAGACAGGAGACAAGAATTGCATCCACTCAGCCGCGACACCCGGATCATTCACTATCAATAATCTTTAACATTCTCTTGTAACACCAGTTTTTAGAAGACAAGAGAGAGGGCAGCAACACATCACCATATCTGAAACAAACTCACCACCAACTTTTAAAAGCCTCCAGCGCGTGTGTTGAGATACGAGCAATACAAGGTAGCTTAGTAAACACTTCTGGTTGGGGGGTGGGGGGTGTGTTGACGACGCGCTAAAAGGCTCCATTCAAATGATAAATACATTAAGATAAGACGCTGTATATATTTAAAAAAAAAAGGTCGTCCCTCCATACTGATCCTTATCTTCCTCACACAACAAAAAATAATGTGACGTGAAATATTGAGTTGTTTTAACCTCACCTGCCACAGTGCGCGCTCTCTCTCTCTCTCTCTCTCTCTCTCTCTCTCTCTCTCTCTCTCTCTCTCTCTCTCTCTCTCTCTCTTATGAACGTCTTATGTTTTGGACTGTACGACTGTCACCACTACAATAGTTCTGAAACAGCCAATGACCTAACCAGTACCTGTTCATTGCCTGTCTAGCCTTCTTTGCTCTGTAAGCTATAAGTTGAACAAGGATAAATATATTTTCTTCTGTCAGTGAATGAAACTTTTTCTCGTTGAATCTGAGACCAAGTGACGTGTACAAGTAACTAATAATAAAACAAATAATGAACTTACAAGAAAATAAAGACAATGAATCTGAGAATATATAAAGTAAACAAGAATTGATGTAGTGTATTAATATAAAGCCAACACGCTGATAGTGGTGGTAATTGGAAAAAAATAAATAATAATAATGTCCACCAGATGAGAGACTCTTATGAGGGGAGTAAATTTGTCCTCCATGTTGTGAGATCGTCAAGAGTTTCTTAATATGACTGGTGAAGGATCATTAATATTTATTACTCCACTGAGGATGTTTATTACAGTGCAGTGGCCGGCTGGTACACACACACACACACACACACACACACACACACACACACACACACACACACACACACACACACACACACACACACACACAGAGGATACATTTTCGTCAAAGTTAGTACAGGAAAGATAGTTTACACGAAAAAAAAAATTACAACACTTTCAAAGTTCAAAGATGCGCGCCAGGTAACACGTCTCAGTGGTAATCACCTTCACCAGCGACCATCACAAGGACTAGGAAGGTCGACCATCCTACCTGTTACAATACAGAGGGACACAACACAGGTCTGTCACACCACCGCCAGACGACCCCCTTCCTCCCCCTCTCATGTCGTCTGTCACACCACCGCCAGACGACCCCTTCCCCCTCCCCCTCAGTCATCATGTCGTCCCTGTCACCACCGCCAGACGACCCCTTCCTCCCCTCAGGTCATCATGTCGTCTGTCACACCACCGCCAGATGACACCCTTCCTCCCCCTCGAGTCATCATTCTCTACGACGACAATTCAGTAATTCCAGGAGGGTAACAACATATCTTTTATCAATGTTCATTCTCGGGAACACCTTCTACGTGTATGTTGTCTAACTAGTGAAGGAATTTAGAGAGAGAGAGTGTTTTGTATTCAGACAACCGACCATGACACTGTAGGTTCTTATGAATTTTAATAGCAGCAAGTAGCAGGTAGTATGTGATGGGGAAGTCCTTGGGTATTTCAACAAATTCACTAACGTTCTCAGGTTTCAGTAAGTCCTAGGTAGTTCGACACAACTTATACGACACTGTAGGAACTCATATGGAATTACTCTCTCAAGGTTCACATATGGTTGTTCCTGGTCCATACATCTGCCACACAACCATAATTACCACCATTGGGCATAACCTTCATATCTTTTAAAAGGATGTCATGTTTTCCTCCCTCTCCCTTGATATTACACACCTCTGAGTTATTATGGTCGTCAGAGGCATAACAAAACAAAAACGATTTTGTTGATATTTTTTGGGGCAGTGTGAATCAATGTTTATTGTACTCGGCGCCTCACACACACCAACACTGCCAAGGTTAATGTTAGTCCAGGTAGGAAGACCAGGTAGGAAAGGGTCACACACACTACCTGACCACCCTACCAGGTATACTGTCCTCACTACCAGGTATACTGTCCTCACTACCAGGTATACTGTCCTCACTACCTCACTACCAGGTATACTGTCCTCACTACCAGGTATACTGTCCTCACTACCTCACTACCAGGTATACTGATGTCAAAAGGTGTGGATAAAATTTCTCTCATGTATTAATACACTCTTAAGATGCACCGTAATGCAGGACGTCTTGCCCTTCTACGTAATGTCTCTCTCTCTCTCTCTTCACACACACACACACACACACACACACACACACACACACACACACACACACTATTGTATGAGTTGTACTTGGATGAAAGGTAGAATGGGTATAATCTCACGGTGTATTTACATGTCGTGTAACAGTGACAGATGGTGTGAGAATCCCAGCAACAAGTCACTTCCTCGTTGACAGAAGAGCAGCAACAGATTGGTGGTATAGCCCGCCTACACTTCAATATGCGGACTGGTGTTTGTTTTGGCTGGGCACAACATCCACCCACAGGGCAATTTGTGACTCTCGATAAATCTTGCCTGGGTAAGACCTCTTGTAGCGTCCCTCTGAGGGTTTGCTCAGTCGACCTAAGTAAAGGCTTCACATATGCTCGTCATCACAATAAATGGCTGGTGGTTTTCAGGATGTATGTTTACAAAATATCTATATGCGGTAATATGTATAAACCTACACAAACAATAAAATACCATCGATATACAGGGTGTTTTACGTGTCATAATTCTAGTGGTGTATTCCTGAGCCATAAATATCACTAACCATAGGTATCAACACTCCATAATTTCAGAGTTATATCACTTGACAGCTGGTGGAGGAATGTAATAAAATCTACAGAATATAAATGAAATACCCAGTGTCGTGAGTACAGTTTAAATACAAGCAATAATCTGATATGGATTTTACAGTAAATGGCCAAAGTTTCGGTGGCCCTTGATGTTACCACTTGCTGTAAAAAGGGTTTGGTAGTGTATGTGTTATGTCCGTAGAGTTGTTGCAGTCCTTCCTTATCTGCTATTAACACTATGGTCATGGAGTCGTTTATCCTTATGTATGTCTCAGGAGTACTATCCCTCTTGCACCACCACTGCCACCTAACTACTATTATCACCCCCTCTACCGATGTACTATCACCATCCCAGTACCATTCCTTCTCCTCCCGCACCATTACCAACCTACCACCTTTCACTTATATTAACCATTAGTATCACCACAATACCACCATCACCACTATTGCCACCTTTCCAACCTCACTCACTCACTCCACTATAACCCCCATCGTCACCACCACACCGTTATACCACAACCAGTGTTACAAACGCTCTCACCATCTTATCCCACTAACAATGCCGTCACTCATTTTTGCGTCAAGTCTACACCAAACCGACTCTCAAACTCAGCTAAGCCAGGTGTCCAGAGAATCCATCCGTCATACCAAGAAGTATTGTCATTTCTACACCATGGACGAGCGATTCTATGAGGCAAATTGCTTAGGGGAGATTATAATGTACTGTATATGGGAAATGTCACCACGCTACCTACTATACCGTGGCGCTATGAGGAGTTTGTTAATTAATGAAACTCGAAAACAATGTAGCTGTTACGAGGTGAACGCTGGGTAGTCCGCATATTGTAGTTTACATTTTTTATATATATATATTTTTTTTTATTTCACGCAGCTCTGGAACTGTTTGTGCTGTGTGGTTAACGTCATACAATTAACATTCTTGCAATACATCGATTTTTATTGTTTTTCCATTTGATGCAAGTAGCAAGTTGTATGATGAGCAGACAGTAAACGACACACCATCACCATTCTGTGGGGATATTATTACTCAATAGGTTTTTTTTTTCCTGATGGTGTGTGTGTGTGTGTGTGTGTGTGTGTGTGTGTGTGTGTGTGTGTGTACGTACAGTATATTTGTCTACAAAACTAAAGGTATTACAGAGAGTTTTGGCGAGACGGTGATATTAACATGACCTCCCGAGTGGACCAGTCTGTTTATACATGTGTAAGGTAACAACTGAGAGCTTCCAGGTATGCAGTGTTTTCATTATGACCCGCCTACCGCCGGCACAAACTGACTAATTCAACTGGCGTCTCGGCCAGTACAAACTGCTTCTACAATAAATCTTCATTTATATAATGATAAAAAATTACTCACAGCCTCCTCTGTACAGTACACGTCAACACTGAGTCATTTGTTTCACTCGTTTAATGACTTACAGTAAATAGGTACTGTACGGACCCCCTCCTCCATGGGTCTCTACCTCAACATTTACTGAACTCCCACACTACTGCCGTCTTCATCCCAGGGTAGCTTGCGGGGGGTCAACCTGGTTCAAACTCAAGGTCACACAAAACACGATTCTTGACCCTCGAGATGACAGTGTCACTGAGGTGGAGTATCTACTTACTCAGTGTGTGGAGGTGGAAATACACGTATTGAGTGGAAGATATAGTGGAGGATATATGGGAGGAGGCAGCACACGAGACAAACTGTGCCCAGGTCAGGTATTAGTCCCTGGCTCGTTACCACCAGGGGACGCCCCTCCATGGTGTCGAGTCCCCCACAGTACACCCTCTACTGTATGTCACCTCCACACTCACCCTCACTCTCAATTCCAACAAAGGCACATCAATCTTTCACTCCAGTAAGGTGTATATTAGGCAATATGCTCTATACGTAAGCAATAGGTAGCCGTGCCAAGTGTGGGGTATAAATTAGGTTAAGGCAGGTGCTAGCCGCCGCGCACCTGCTCTGAATGGTGAAGTGACGTCATGACATTGTTGATATGCTACAGGCACCACTCTGCCTGGTGGAGCGCAGCAGCTAGCCACAAGACCGACTCCCAGAGCTCCACCTGTGCTGTAGCCTCCTTCAGGAAGGTCCTCTCTACAGCCACCACAAGGACGACCACAGCACCTGCCACCTTCACCACATGATGACCATAAAACTACCACCACGACCATCATTTCCATACACCATCCTGATGTGACCATACCTCTACCACATTCACCACTACCACAGCAACACTACCACATTCACCACTACCACAGTAACACTACCACATTCACCACTACCACAGCAACACTACCACATTCATCACGACCACAGCAACACTACCACATTCACCACTACCACAGCAACACTAACACATTCACCACCACAAAACTACTAACTCCACCATCACCACCATAACACTACCACCACCACAACACTACCACCTTCGTCACAACACTACTACCATCACCACCACCTTCATAACATAAGAACATAAGAATGGAGGAAACTGCAGCAGGCCTACTGGCCCATACCATACTAGGCAGTCCCGTTTACACCCAACCCCTATCGCTCATATATCCATCCAACCTATGTTTGAAGCTATCCAGAGTGTCCGAGTTGGTGATGAAGTTCAGTAACTTGTTCCATTCATCCAACACTACCACCACCATCACCACCACCTCCACCACCATCACCATCACCACCACCACCACCACCACAACACTACCAACAGCTCAACTGCTGGCGGGAGTTACACACGTTCAGCTGAGACAAAACTGGACGAAACTACACTGGGATAACACAACTCACCCAAGGTCTTGGATGTGTTTACACCAAAGTGCTGTGACGATGATGTTCTCCATCACTTCCTGTACGTCATGGTTCATGTGTCACCCAAGACTACAACTTGGGACCTCATCTGGCGATTCAGCAACGGGTCTTTGGATGGATTTAACTTCATCATCCCATAAAAGGTTGAAGTATCACACCCCGACCTGCCATGAGTAAACAAGTATTACATGTATAAGTTTTGGCCTAAAACCTCTTTGGCCGCCTTGGGTGAGATGGATTGCTTCGTTATCATGTGTGGATTACCATGTGTCAGGTGTCAGGATGATGTATCAGTTACACTAATACTGTATATCTAAATGATCAACAATAACATGAAACATTAACACCTTCATCTGCAAGAATTAACTCTCTTGATAACATCGGCACCACCTTCACCACCTGCATGATCAACGTCAGGTCCCAGGTGATCAAAGTCTACCTCTTCCGTCCATCTACAAGGAATATACAGTAGCTTTATTTCCTAACAACGTTGTTTCGTCGACTACACCAGTGACAGGAGAGTGTTGGCTGAGGTGTGTGGCGTCTCTGCTCCGGCTGACTAGCTGTGAGAACCCAACTGTCAAACATTACATACAAAGCAGTACTTGAAGATCACCTCTGAACCACCGCACACACACTCGCTCCACACCCTCAAGATACACTCCAAGTATTTGATGATTTTGACGTAAAATGACCACTAGTAAGATAATTTAACCTACGTACGGTAAACAGAAATCAGCAAATATCCTTCACACTTCAGTCCAGTTCTAATAATTTATTAACATTTTACAATATTTAAACTATACTTTAATGACGACACAATATCTGTTATACTGAGGTTATTATTGTTTAACGTCGAAAAGTTCTTGAGTAGACATAGGTAAGGTAAGGTAAGGTAAGGTAAGGTAGTGTAAGGTAAGGTTTGGTTTCATTAAGTTAAATTTGGTTGGTTAGGTTAGATTTAGTTAGTATAAGTTCGGTTTGGTATGATTTGGTTAGGTTAAGCTAGCTAAGGTTAGGTTTGGTTAGGTGAGAGAGAGAGAGAGAGAGAGAGAGAGAGAGAGAGAGAGAGCCTGCCAGCTTCGAGTCATTGGTAGTAGACGAAGCACCCCCTCCACCTCGCTACCTGAATCAGTGACCAGCACAAATTTCACAAGACCGTCACTCCATCTAGCAGTATTACCTGATCCGGTATGACGTGTGACGCAGCTCTATAACCCTGTACAAGTAACAGCATAATCCTGTACAAGTAACACTATAATCCCGAGCACTATAATCCTGTACAAGGAACACTATAATCATGTACAAGTAACATTATAATCCCGAGCAAGTAACACTATAATCCTGTACAAGTCACACCATAATCCTGTACAAGTAACACCATAATCCTGTACAAGTAACACTACAATCCCGAGCAAGTAACACTATAATCCTGTACAAGTAACACTATAATCCTGTACAAGTAACACCATAATCTTGTACAAGTAACACCATAATCCTGTACAAGTAACACTATAATCCCGAGCAAGTAACACTATAATCCTGTGCAAGTAGCACTATAATCCTGTACAAGTAACACTATAATCATAAACAAGTAACATTTGTAATCCTGTACAAGTAACACTATAATCCTGTACAAGTAACACTGTAATCCTGTACAGGTAACACTGTAATCCTGTACAAGTAACACTATAATCATGTACAAGTAACACTGTAATCCTGTACAAGTAACACTGTAATCCTGTACAAGTAACACTACAGATGAATTATGACGTCAATATATAACTGAGTCTTATATTAAAATGAAGCATAATTATTATATATCCGTGTGGTCATTACTAGCCCAGGCCTTGACGGTACAGTAATATATCTGGTCTCAATGCTACAGAGAGAGAGAACAAAAACAGAAGAACAACAAGAACAAGAACAGAAAAACACGAATATAAGAACAACAACAGAAGAACGAGAACAACAAGAACAAGAACAGAAAAACAAAAACAGAAGAAAATCAAGAACAAGAACTGAAGAACGAGAACATCAAGAACAAGAACATAAGAAAAAGAACAAGAACGGAAGAACAAGAATAAAAAAACGAAAACAGGTAACAAGAACAGAGAAAGAAGAACAAGAAAAGAAGAACAAGAACAGAGCAAGAACAAGAAACACCACCAAAATGAAGATCACGAACTTGCCTATTGAGTACTATGACTTGTTAACCCCTTGAGTACGGTGATCTAATCCTCTTGAGTATAATATTGTACTACTCGAGTAATCGTACTCAAAGGGTTAAGTCATCGTACTCAATGGGTTAAGTCATCGTACTCAAAGGGTTAAGTCATCGTATTCAAAGGGTTAAGTTATCGTATTCAAAGGGTTAAGTCATCGTACTCAAAGGGTTAAGTTAACGTACTCAAAGGGTTAAGTCATCGTACTCAAAGGGTTAAGTCATCGTGATTCAAATGGTTAAGTCATCGTATTCAAAGGGTTAAGTCATCGTATTCAAAGGGTTAAGTCATCGTATTCAAAGGGTTAAGTCATCGTACTCAAAGGGTTAAGTCATCGTACTCAAAGGGTTAAGTCATCGTGATTCAAAGGGTTAACTTAAACTAATCGTAAATTGACTGTTTTAGAGGCAATTCTTTTACTTTACTCAATGTCATTTCCTCTTCCCTCACCCACACGTTGCACTTGGACCCTACTGCTTATACTGACTGAGAGGGACAAGGAGAGTAAAATCATACATATTATGCCATCCCCAAGAGTAACTGGTGGTGTGAAAATCGTGGCTAAGTCCCTTCATTGTGAGTAAATAATTAAGTGCATTTATCCAAGAACCATACCAGCATATTCTCACAGTTACACTTAATGAGCCCCATTTTTAATAATCTCCAACCTAACCTAACCTAACCTAATTACTTCCCTTTAAAACAATCTTAATTACGTTAAGTTAGGTTGGAGCCTTAAGGGATTTAGGACCCATACGAGCAGCTACCTTTTTCTCATCCCCTCCTTCCTTCCCTTGTGGCACCTTCCTCACCCCCTCCTTCCCTTATGGCACCTTCCTCACTCCCTCCTTCCCTTGTGGCACCTTCCTCACCCCTTCCCTCCCTTGTGGCACCTTCCTCACCCCCTCCTTCCCTTATGGCACCTTCCTCACTCCCTCCTTCCCTTACGACGCGTCCCTCAAGAGATCACCATCCTCAAGTATTCAGAAGGTACACAGGTTCATTGTGGGTGTTGATGGTGTGAAGGTGGGCAGGCTGCTACCATCCACCTCACAGCCAGCTTTCTGACAGATAAGTGACAGCTGACTCACCGTATCTACACTGGCCTGTGTCTCTCTTCACAGTACCTCACGCCCTGGATGAACAACCATATTCCAACAATACTCTCGTGTTTATGGCTTTATACCTCCTCTCCCACGGCTGTGAGTGACACCAAGAGAAACACTGTATTGACGTAGGTTAGAAAAACATCTTCTCTTATACTTAAAGACATCCAGTGAATCCAGGTCTGTAAAGTTTCTCTTCTTTGGGGACAGAAAATCATAACCTCTTCTTGATACCTACGGCAGCAGGTTGTAAATAATCCTAAAAACTTAACTGTATACAAGAAATATTTAGGATGATAAAAAAATATTTCCAGTTTTCACAAATCAAGACATCGATGACGGGAACTACAAAATGTGGTATGTACTGTACAGTAGGTGTCATGCCTTTCGTGATTTCGCTGTCTGTCTCGTGTGTGAAAGTTTGAAGAAAGTCAACCTAACAGATGGAGAAAAGTGTGTGTGTGTGTGTGTGTGTGTGTGTGTGTGTGTGTGTGTGTGTGTGTGTGTGTGTGCTTCACCCTGCTGCAGGAGGAACCATCCAACGCCTCACTGGCCACTACCGTCATCTCGGTGCTCGTGCTTACATTATACTCTACAGCTAACTTAATGCATAGCACGTCAACAGTACAGAGCTACCTCAGTTGTCGTACAGCATCGCACGTCAGCTGTACCTCCGTAGTGTTACTTGGCAGATCTCTAGACAGGTGGTCGATCATGACATCATTACCTGTACAGTGTACACCGTTATATACTGACTTAACATCTTGAATCCCATATTACCTCCCAATTACGACTTCCATCAGTTTAATCCAAACGTTCACACACACACACACACACACACGCACACGCACACTGGATATTGCCTTGTTTTGTGTACTCTCTCGACTATTTACTTATCTTTCTTAACCTATTTCTTCTGGCTCGAGTGTTTAAGCGGGCAGTCGGTTACTTGTAGTTCCGATCATCTTTAATTTGAGCAAGAGTCATCAGCTGTGTTGAGGACCTTTTGGGGTGAGCAGGACGGAGGCGCTGGGGAATTTTCAAGTCAGTAAACCAGCCAAGAGAGGCGCCATCCCTAATGACGGAATAATTGAGTGTGGTGAAACAAAATGACACCACGAACGAAAGTTTTTGATAAAGGCCTATGAGGCATACTGTTATTCACCAATCATATTGCAACAAACTACCTGCATATTTCGAATAAAATAGACCTACCATAACAGATAGAAAATGTCTGACAATCACACCTACCAACCCTAGCAAGACAACACGAATGTTCAGTTCCAAATTCATCAGCCCCCTCCTGAGAGATACTTTTTACCACGTTGCCAGGAGAATAGGAAGAGAACCCCGCCGCAGTGTACAGTCTCTCGGCGTCTAGGAATGTGTGAGTTAGGTCAATACTTCAGTCATGCAGTGAAGAAGAACCTTATCAGTCATGTCCCAAAATAACACGAGGTAAACTCCGCCCCGGCCACTACTTTACGACTCAGGAAACAATATACAGTATACTGACTTCCACCATATAGGTAACTGATTCAATACTAATACAGCGTGGCACCTTGGCTTGTTTGACCGGACCATTACCTCACTTAGGGCGTATTGGTCACCTGGAATTATCGTATGTCTGTCAATTGATGTAACAAAATGATAAACTGCAAAATGAATATCGAAGTGTGAAATGTTGCAAATCTAACTGAATGCTAAAATATAACTTTGTACACCGTGTTTGCAAGCTCAGCATATAAGCAACTCTGTGTGTGTGTGGAGGTGGTGGTAATGTTTGCTTTTGTATTTTTACCTGTATAACCACCAAGATATTTGTCTTAATTAATGGTCGTATCCTCTTCCTGCTCCGCCTCCCTCCGCACCCCAGAGCCTCTGAGACATGACAAGGTTACCGCCACTACCATGACCACCACGAAGGTGTAATGAGAATTGTAAGAGTCACGGAGTACGTCAAGGATACTTGAAGGTCGACTCTATCTACCTGATCGATTTCGAGGGAATGAATAAACAAATGGCCCCACTCTGGAGGGTTAGGTTAGGTTAGTTTTGGGTCAATTATCACTAAAGCTGATGTGACCTGTAATAGAATCGAAACTTTTATGTATAATACTTATAAAACATCGACTTAAGAGCAACAATCACTTACAGTTTACGAGAAAAAAATCAAAGTTTAAGAGTTTAGGTGAATGGTCAAAGAGGCACTAGTCCTGATATGTCCTACTTTAATCCTTCTGGTTAAGTTAGGATATATGAGGATTATCAGGCTAAGTCAGGATTATTAGGATTATCAGTTTAAGTTAGGATTATCAATTTAAGTTAGGATTATCAATTTAAGTTAGGATTATTAGGCTAAGTTAGGATATATTAGGATTATTAAATCAAGTTGGTACCTGGTAACAGCGGGGCTCAGTTGATCAGCAATAATAAAATCATAGAGAGAGAGAGAGAGAGGTGGCGTAGGCAGGCGTGACGGTAAGAAATATTGTTGACTCGCGTGTGGCGGTGATGGACGGAGGCACCACCACTGCTGCTAATTCTGTCCCGTGGTCATCACTCGCCCAGGTAAGCGGCCCATCCCTGGACGAGGAGATGTTTACCTGTGTAAATCCCGATGACTATAAAGGCCGTGGCGGTGAGTTGATGGAGGCGGGGAGATAGGGAGAAACTGTACTGGAAAAGAATGAGAAAAAAATCGGTTTGTTGTTAGTGGATAAGAAAACACTTACCTGCATCGCAAGTTGGTAACACTGTGAGTTAAACAACATGGTGACGTGTGTGTATCTGTGTGTGGTGGTGTGGGGGGGTGGGGGGCTGTTATATGTGAACCTAGCACTATGCTTGTAGTTGGTACACCCAAGTTTTCCCAGCCATACTCACATAACATCCTGACACAGTTGAGGAGTCTGTCAATTATATAATGGCCCTTTTAGGTATACCGTAACCTTGAACACCAGTCCCTTGTTGCTGATAGAATCAAAACTATCAATAAAATTTGTTCTTTACATTCCTACCTTCCCTCTGCACTCCACAAACTTTAAAGGGACCGACATGCTTCATAAATACCCTGGTGGTGAGACAACTGGCTCACTGAAACTACGGCAAAATGATGGATTCTTTATGGTTCGTACAATTTGCTTCCACTTATTGGCGATGCGATAACGACCCTGTTTCAACTAAGATACAGCACAAAGATGGCTATCAAAATAATTATAAAAATTACCCTGAGATGCGGGTAAAACTGCGTACATACAAAGGTGCGTAAATGTGTGTGTGGCGTAAGCGGCAGAAATGTAACAGATTTATGATACGTGGTTGTACACACACACACACACACACACACACACACACACACACACACACACACACACACACACACACACCACTATAATAACCACACCCGCCTACAACACGATTGCCTAAGTATATAATTACCATCCAGTCACATATATCAGGCGGCATTTAAAAGGCGTACACAGTATATCTTATTCCATTTGAATTATGTAGTGTTCGATAACGAGGCCTTAATGTTGTGCAGTTAAACCATTAGACAATTCGTTTTTAGTAGCTATTAATCACACACACAGACACACACACACACACACACACACACACACACACACGCACACACACACACACACACACACACACACACACACACACACACACACACACACACGAATGAAGACATATACAGACCTTAACCAGGGTTCAGAGTCTTAAGGGTTCGCGCGATTAATTCCATATAACTGAAGATGTTAATGTTAATAGTGAGAGTAAGTCATTAGTTTAAGATAAGGCAACAAGTTAGTTATTTAGTGAACGTATCTATGATGTCCCAATGTGATTATCTAGTGAACGGACAGTCTCATTGTGATGTAGTGAACGTTTATTAGAGAAGGTAGAGTCTCAGTGTGATTATTTCTGAATGTTTTTTTCTCTCTTAAACTCAAGTCAACCAGTTAAGGCACCTTCCTACATCTTCACTTACGAGAGTTAAAGTTTATAACACGAACCTTTATGAATCCTGACACTACCGCCTTCACCCAGAACAAAAATGACTAAGATAAGTAACCAAATAAGTAAAAATAATAATAGTAGTTGTATTAATGAACGACCATCTCCTGTCCTGAACAATAAATAATTACTATTAATCTCAAGCCCATAAATGATATAATACTCACGATACTGTATGCATTATTTTCATTACAAATATTATTTTAACTATTATTATCTCTATGTTTTCAGTAACTATAAACGTCAGTAGCATAATAAGAGAATAGAGACACACATATTCATACCTGGTTTATAAGAGGTATATTCACCATGGTAGCCTTGAGAGCAGTTGTGTTTTAGGGTCAGAGTGTCAAAGGGCAACGCCACGAGTTTGAAGATGTCGTCATGCGTGAGCTAACACCTTGCTCCAGTACAGTCCAGTTGTTGTTGTTATTATTATTATTATTATTATTATTAGTAGTAGTAGTAGTAGTAGTAGTAGTAGTAGTAGTAGTAGTAGTAGTAGTAGTTATTATTATTATTATTATTATTAGTAGTAGTAGTAGTAGTAGTAGTAGTAGTAGTAGTAGTAGTAGTAGTAGTAGTTGTAGAAGTATATTATTATTATTATTACTAGTATTATTAATGGTCAAACACTACAAAGGCTTGGATATAAAACAAGAGCTGGAGCGGTGATTTATAAACAAAGGTCCAGACATAAAAACAGTGGTGGTGGTGATACACATCGAGTGGACACCCCGACACACAGGGACCCGCTGGATAATTAATGGACCTTACACGGCGCACACAGGTAGTACAGGTTACCCTTATTATGACCTACCGATTATGTACCTGGGTGGGTTAATTCGAATTATATCAAGGTACGATAGTAATTATACTACGTTTGGTTAAATTAGTGTCAGTAGATTCCGTTTTGTTGACTTGTGTACAGTTTTAGATACGATTTGATTCATTTTACTGTATTTGGATTAGGTTAATAGGTTAGGTTAGGTTAAAAGAAACTTAATGTTAGTTTAGTTAGCACCGAACAAAATAAATGGACAGATTTTTTCCCAGGATGATGTACTGTATGTTAACTATGTCTCCAAAAGTAATGCCACGTGAACAAACAAATCTAGTTAAGGTAGAGTCTCAGTATAAAATTGATACTATTCTTGTACAGTAGCTAGTTTATCGATGATATTCTTGTACAGAAGCTATTTTATTGATGATATTCTTGTACAGTAGCTAGTTTATTGATGACATTCTTGTACAGTAGCTATTTTATTGATGCTATTCTAGCACAGTAGCTATTTTACTTCGGAATTTAGATAAAAACTCAATCAGGTGAATTTTTACATCTCCAGTGACTTAGAAAATTTATCTTCCGAACCTGTACTTGTGAGGCAATGTACCCAGGTTGCTAAGAGATGTCTGTGGAAGATTTAATAAGACGTTGCCAAGGAGCTGACAGTATATGGGTATTTTTATTCATGAGATTCAGTTTTCCTGTTACCTGGGTTTTTCTTATTTTTTAGCTTCTCTCTTTTATTAATGTGCTTCGCTTTATATTCTTCTAAAATTTAAGTTATTTTGTAAACACACGAGTGATGTGAATTTAAGATGATACTTTGGTGAGGATGTAGAAAAGTTATTGTGATTGGTGGTGTCGATTATTATTGAGAGAGAGAGAGAGAGAGAGAGAGAGAGAGAGAGAGAGAGAGAGAGAGAGAGAGAGAGAGAGACGTCACTGGCTAACTTTAATAACTGTAGTGTGTTCGTGAGGAGTAACTGCGGCGTGTTACTCGTATGTGTTGTGTTTATGTCTGCTTATTCATGAGTTATGGAAATGTGACTCAGTTCTCATTGTAATTATAAGATATTTTCAATCGAATAAAAGTGTACGAAATGAAATTAAAGAGAGCGAAGAAAATGCCAAGATCAAAATAAATTTAATAAAATATAAATATAAAATTAAACAAAAGCACCTTACAATTCCAAACAAGTGACAACAATCGTTAAACTGCCAACCATCAATCATTGAATATAAGTTCCTCATATAAATAAATCCCAATAAACAGAGCCCAATAATGTTTGACGTCACTACTGAAGCAGGTGTGTTACAGGTGTTAAGCTAAACACTCGTTGCTGTGTTATTCACATGTGGAACCCTATGCCAGTTCCTCTTAAGTCGTGGAGGTGACTTGACCCTGAAGGTTTTTTTAAATAATTGTTGAGAAAATCATTTTACCACAAAGACAAGAGGGGCGTGGAGGCGGCAGGTGAGGCAGTAACACCCTGTGAGCCCATTATGGGATACAGCAACGATTTATATATTACAAATTGAGGTCAGCAGCCAAAGTCACTATTGTGTGTGAGCAGACAGCCAAGTGTGGTGGCCTCCACCCTCCCTAGCCTTACCTCACCTAACCATTAGGATTGGTGCTCATTAGGTAAGATTGGGGCCAGTTAAGACCAAGTCCCGTTGACCAATTAACCCATGATAGTGATGGTGTGTTGTGGGGGAGGAGCTACATCTCCAAGGTGTCAATTATATATTATATGAGACCTTGGATCTCACACCGAGGTTCACCGCGTCTTACATCGCTCCCTCTCCCTCGTAAACTGTTCTGCTGCAATATTTAGTATCAGACCTGAGGACGTGAACTTTACGGTATAAGTTTAGTTACAATTTTCTTAAATAATTAAAACTGAACTACATAAATACGGAAGGTGAAAGTGCTTATATCGCCGGGCAGGTATGTGTACATCAGACCCACACCAGATTTTACAACGACAGTATTTATTTCGAAACTTAATTCACCCTCTTTAATTCTAACGTTATATTACGCCTTTATAGTATTAAGACCGGCCATGAACGAACTATTAAGGAAACTTCTTAAATGTGGAACACAAAATGTATCTCGAACATGCGTTCTGAACCAAGTACAGTAATTATATAAATACTTTATTGTAAGAGCAGGACAGTGAGAGGCGGACCCTGACAGGCTTACGGAAGGCATTACAAAATTACCATCACTAAATCTCATAAGTGCACATCTATAGGGGTCCAATTAACAAAAAAAAAACTTTAAATTTCATTAAGCGAGTGACTTTATCAGGTAACTACAATGGTTGGGAAATATCTCACTGTCAGATAAAAATGGCGGGATTACTTTTCCTTAGGCCATGACACAACCTTCCCCCCACCCAGGAGAGAGCGTCTGAATGCAGCATACAGGGTGAAGGTGTGTGTGTGTGTGTGTGTGTTTGCATGTACCGGGAACAAACACCTCGGGTGTCGTATTAAAGAAGAGATCAGACCAGCTTCCCTCACAGCACCCAAGTCTTACGAGATGACTACTGCAGGGAAGGAACAATATTATCTTCCATGGTTACTTAAGTCCCTTCAAATACTTAATAACATACAAACTCACCAAATCAACTCATACAACACTACTGGTACAATAAGTCTATCATAGGTGGTAACTTAGTCGCTTTAAACCCATCTTCTTACAAACTGCCTCAGTAGCTTGATGCCATTACTTACAACGCTTAATTAAAAGTGTGAATTGTTTACTAATTGACTTTATACTTGTAATGCAATATACTTATATGTGTAGTTATAATGCCGTAAGATTATTGTATTCTGTGATGGTTCTCCTTGTTAAGTGTTATTCTAAGATTATTTTTTGTTATTCCGTGTTATTCTATCTTCACCTTTCGTTATTACGTGTTATTCTATCTTTACATTTCGTTATTACGTGTTATTCTAGCTTTACATTTCGTTATTACGTGTTATTCTATCTTTACCTTTCTTTTCTTCGGTGTTTCAGATCCGCTAGGGAGTGCAGAAGGATCTAAGGTTCGAATCCACACACTTGAGTTCAACCTGACGGTGCCGCGCCGGGAGAGAGTCACGGCAGCCACCCTCAGACTATACGCCCTTATCACCCGTGATCAGTACGCCTACATCGGTAAGTCTCTCTCTCTCTCTCTCTCTCTCTATCTCTCTCTCTCTCTCTCTCTCTCTCAGTTACCAGAAAGTCTTTGACCCAACACTGCCTCAAAATGCAGTGGTGACCTTGCGTATTTAAAGCTCTGATCTTTTTACTATGAAAACAAAGTAGCTGTTGGGAACACCACGGATTTAATATTTGCCCTTACACAACAACAACAACAAACCGACTACATACAACACACACACATGAGCAGCCTTAATCCAAGTGGCGATTACTTATCTTGCTTTATCTCCTTCGCTTTAAACGAGTTCGTTATAAAAGGTTTCCAAAATATATAAACGGTGCGGTTCATTGTTAAAGATTTAGCAAGAAGAGGGTGAGCCTACTTCCAACGAATTTCAAATTGCAGACATTAATAATAAAAAAAACTGTTACGATAAACAATAAAACTGATACAAAGCGCATATTTTATGTACACAAAATAGCTCCATCACTAATACCATATCCTCTGGGCGACGCCACACAGTTCAGCCAGGCACTTGAGCAATACTGCAGGCTACATAAACATAATAAACGGGGTAATAAGCATAACACTGTCGCGAACTAAAAAAATAAAAAGCCAGCTGATCATTGAATTACAGTACTCGTATAAATCAAATATTGTACAGAAGACCAGAGAGTCAAAAGTGGGTCACGGAAGGTCCATCGTTAATGTATTGTGTGGAAGTGTGAGAGTTTCGAGTTTGTCTGTAGATGTGCGAATCGATATGATTTTGTTAAAGTCTTCCATGAAAAAATCCAGTTTTCTCTTTCCTGACTCGCTCTGAGGTTAGCTCGCGCACTGATTACCTGAAACTTCTAATGGTGCCGTCCCGTATAGCAATAGACTGCGGGATTATGCTGCCCGGAATAAGGGTCGGGCAAGTGATCTTTCATGTCCATGTGCCTGGCATTTGCCCGGCGGACAAGCTCATATTTTGATAGGTGAATACCGAGACAGCAATTTGTCAGCTGCTGCGTGACCCCATCTCTCCGCACATGTTTAAATAGGGAGGTTACCTAAATGGTTTCGGCTTTGTGACTTTTCAATGGCTTAAACTGTGTGTGTATGTGTGTGTGTTAAGCATGAAGTATGAACTTTTTCCGTTCGCCAGATTTGCACCAACATTCAGAGACAGATGTAAATACAACATTAACCGTCCAACTCACACGGTCCTGCCGTTGTGAGTAAATATACAATTTGGTTATTTTGAAACAATAAATAAACCACAAAAACAAACTTAAGACAAACCATATCAGTTTTGAATTACTGTTTCCTCGGTACTTGGTATGAAACACTGCCATTCTTAGATTGACCGCGAGAGTGAATGTTACTGTTGGCAAGTAGGTGCACCAGATGAGCGTCTCGGGGCCTTGGCACCACGTGATTATATATCTAGTAAGGGCAGGTGGCCGCCATAAGAGAGAGCCTACATTGCTCCCCAGTCAGCTGTAGCAGGAGACAACACACAACGACACAATCACTAAGAAAATGTCTTCTTTTTACCTTAATTTGTTTAGGGCAAAGCTAGAGATCATTCTTAACAACCTTGGTAATGTGGGACAAGCAAGTGACCTGACCACACAACCAGTTAAGCAACACACACACACACACACACACTGGAGCATCACTTAAGTAGAAAATCTTGAGAGCACATAGTACATTCACACACATTTCCCTGAATATAATCTCACCACCAACCACCAACAACACGTAACCTGGAGGTTCAGTGGGTATAATGTACACGGCCTCTACACACTGTACTGGCTGCGTCACACTATTACCCGCAATATGAGAAGAGGATTACAGTAAGCCACACAATCTAGACAAATAATTAAATGGACAACTTATTCATCAACAAGTATTTACACAGCTGGGAGATATTTTTACCGGGACTATAATCCTTGTATCCTAACCCAGATTATAATTAAACTGAACCTAACCAACTCGTAACATAACCTTACCTATCCTCCTTGTATCATAACCTAACCTACTTGTAACATAACCTGGACTAAGCTACCTCTTACATATTCAAAACTACCCTAAGCTGTCCATACGGTACTAAGGCTTCGGTATACAGGAAGAGTGTGGCCGGCACTCCACTCGACCGCCTTCACTTCTCACTGCACCCTAAATGATAACCTGAACCAAGGTCAAACCCGCACCGTAATATTTTATGGTTCGAGTCTTTTTTGTTGGTGGTGGTGGTATTGCACAAATAAATCCATGGCTTCGTCACCCCTTGCAGTAGTAACCATAGAGGTGGGGTATAAAAGCGTGGCGTGATCCTCCTATCAACATTACCATCTTGATTGTGTCTCTCACAGGCGTGGAGCGGCGCGTCCGTCTGGTGATAGAGACACAACGGGGTATCAGCCTGGACGACATCACGCCGGAGGGCCTGGTGGTGAGAGACACGGAGGGGGAGACCAGTGGCCACGGGGTACAGGTCACAGTGTGCGAGAGAGACATCTACGAGTTACACAACGCCTGGGAGACCTTCGATGTGACATCCGCCGTCAAGTATTGGCTCTCCCACCGCAACGCACCCCAGCTCCTACAGGTAACTCTCTTCTTTTTTTTCTTCTGCAATAATTCTGTGGTACTGTAGTTAAACGGAGGGAAGATTCATAAAATTTACTAACCTCATAATTTTAGAGTCTAGTGAGATCACCTAGGTTTATATTTTGATTCGGCACAGATGCTTTAGGTCGTCGTATTAATGTTCAACAATTATAAAAAAAAAAGGAAAAAAAAAACTCACAATCACGTTCTCTTTTACTCATTACCTTTGTCCCCCCTTTTTATTTATCCTGTCACCTCTTTCCGTCTGTTTTCCTATCTTTCTCTCTTCCTTTCTCTCTCCATCCATCACCACTTCTCTCACTACCTCCTCCTTTCCCCCCCAACAGATACACATAGAGTCAGTGTTCTCGACGGTAGGTGAAGGCGGGGACATGGACGTGGCCACGGCGCCCCGGACGGAGAGTGAACCCCTCCTTCTGCTGTACTCCAACGTCAGGACCCGCCACCAGGCCCGACAGGAACTCAACCTTATGATCTCCCACGAGTACCACGACCACCACCAGCAAAAGGTGAGGCGACAGTGTGGTAGGTGAGGTACCAGATAGTATGATAGGTGAGGTACCAGACAGTATGATAGGTGAGGTACCAGGTAGTATGATAGGTGAGGTACCAGGTAGTATGATAGGTGAGGTACCAGACAGTATGATAGGCGAGGTACCAGACAGTATGATAGGTGAGGTACCAGACAGTATGATAGGTGAGGTACCAGGTAGTATGATAGGTGAGGTACCAGGTAGTATGATAGGTGAGGTACCAGACAGTATGATAGGCGAGGTACCAGACAGTATGATAGGTGAGGTACCAGACAGTATGATAGGTGAGGTACCAGGTAGGTGAAGTTTTTTGGAGAAGTGAAACCTCGAGTTAGAGCAGATCATGGTTGGGGAGGATGGCCTCAATAGTAGATTAACGGGAGTTGACGGGATGAAAACAAATGAAGGTACAAGTGTCACCTCAATGATGGAAGAAAGATGGGATGAATATAGCTATAGTTAGGGATTCAGTACGAGGGTATAGGGTCATTATCTGCGCTGATCTATGTTTGGGTGTGGACGAGAATGTGGCGTGGTGACTGAAGATGTATATGGCTAGAGTTTACCTTGGTGTAGAAGTCGAGGGTAATACACAACTGCATTAGCAATGTTAGGAGGTGGTTGGGTGTTTTGTTGTTGCCTGTAGTGAAGTACCATACATTATCAGTGACTCACATCATAGTTAAATTAGTGAAAATGGAGTATAAATTGAATAGCGCTCACCAGCAAGATTGATGTGTAAAATACAACAAATACAACACTACGACTATCGACATACAGACACGTAGGGGACGCAGAAGTGAGATAACACAACATCAACATTGGCATCTCCGTTGTAACCCTCAGAGGCGCAGAAGACGACGCTCAACGACAGGTCAGGAGGAGCAAGGATCGTCGAGGCGTCGGAGGAACGCGGCCGAGCTACAGGAGGAGGAGAGTAACATGATCTGGGAGGGCGACATGGAGGTCCTCGGCCTCCCAAGCCAAGCTCATAATTCGCTCGGAGGTAAGGTTAGTGCTGCACCTTACGCTGCTGCCTCATACCTCCTCCACCTCCTTACCTCTTAGCTCGGAGGTAAGGTTAGTTGCTGCACCTCACGCTGCTGCCTCATACCTCCTCCACCTCCTTACCTCTTAGCTTTGAGGTAAGGTAATACCGCACCTCACACCTTCTCTACCACCTTACCAATGCCATTATGACAGAGCCGTAGAGAACACTGGAATCTACTTTGCTTGGAACATCCATCATAACGTCCATACACTTGTGATTAAAACATACAGCTACTTAACAGTTAGTACATCGAGCTTTGTAAGTGATGAAACATTCCCTCATACTTTTGGTGATTTACTAGCACCGTATACTGTCACCCAGCCAAAACACAACAAACTCTGGTCTGTGTATAAACATCATCACTTAATATCAGCTCAGGACTAGTTATTGTCATCCTACAGTCCCTCAAGTCCTACACCACAATCCTTAATTATCACCACACTTGTTTGAATATGTCCCCCGAGGATACTGAAGTCTCACAGTATTCATCTGGTTCTTCGAAAACTGAGTCCCAATTTTTACACATACTGCTCCAGGTGTTGACATACTGCACTGTGATAACATACTTTATTGGATGGTTGTTACTCTACATTCACATATTATTCATTAGGAGTTAACGTACTGAGCTGTATGATATTGCATTGAAGGTTACTGTATTATGCTGAATTTTATTTGATCATATTGTGCAGTATTAACATATCGTCCTGTGTGTTAACATATTTGAGTGTTAATATACTGTACTGCATCGGTGTTAAAATTTTACATTTTGTGTTAACTTATAATGCATGTTGACGTGTGGCACCTTATGTCAACACACCTCACAGCGGTAACGTGCTACACCAGGCAAGTTATCTAATCAAGCCATACTACAACAGTACTCTGACGTTCCTACAGGTCGGGGGGGTAAAGGGCGCCGGGGACGCAAGCGGCGGGCCAAGAACGGTTGCAAAAAGAAGCCCCTGAGAGTAGACTTCAAAGACATCGGTTGGGACAAATGGATCATCGCCCCGCCGTCTTATGAGGTACAATACGACCTTCCACAATTGATACACATTACTCCCACAAAAGTTTTATATATGGACACTCAATCACCAGACCTGACATGAATTTTACTATTAAAATCCATGATGTGGTTACGGTGGATTAGTTTGGTTTGGTTAAGTTGGTTTATGTTATCAAGTTAGGTTTGGGATAGGTTATATTACTTTATTAAGTTAGGGATTAGTTATGTTATGTTAAGTTACTGAAAATGGTTTGGTGAAGTTTGGTTTGCTTAGGTTACGTTTGAGATTGGTTACGATGTTATATTTAATTAGGTTAGGTTAGTTTAAGTCAGGTAATAGCCTTATTTTGTTAAGCGTGGAAGTACCAATACCAGACTCGGTGTGATATTAACAATTAGGTATGGTAGTAAAAGTATCAGCCTCGGTGTAGTAAAAGTACCATAGGAAGTGTGATAATAGCGGTATTGGTTAGGTATAGTACTGTACAGTAGTACTAGGATAGAACTGGGGTATAATAAAGGTAGGACTGAATTATGCATAATGGCAAGTTGGCAACATCTGGTGAAGTAGTACAGGTTGGAATGCGTTGTGTGGGAAACAAAAAACTAGCTAGTGTGGCGAGAGCAATGTTAAGCTATGGTGGTACTGTAGTAGTATTACCGTAGTTGGAGCGGCATTTCTAAGCTAGGTGCGGTAGAAACAGGGAAACTAGTTTTTACCCAGAAATTGAAGGGTTACACACTACTTTGGGTAGATTTTACTATTTTATTATTATGAATACTACTTTTATCGCTATTATCTTTAAATGTGCCCAAAGCTTCCACAGTCTTTCACCAAGTCCTGACCCAAATTAAGCAGGGTGTAGAAGGGTGTCCGTTTATATATATATATATATATATATATATATATATATATATATATATATAACTTCCACCGGTAGCAAGATTTTTTTTTTAGGAATACTTATAGCCTGTGTTAAAAGTCAATATACTACAACATGTATATTGAATCACACATGCAAACGTTCTCCACTTAGCCCCTCCTGTGTTAACCTACGGAATTACGGTAAGTGGTCATATCTGCCCAATCGTAACGGGTCTCAATCTTACCCAGATATTACAATTGGGGTCCATTGAACTTATTCATTGAACTAATGGTCGTCAAAATGCCAAATAGCCATCACGGAGATGAGCCCCCGTCACCATACATTTACGAAAGCCCAAGGGCGCGGTTCAGTTCAGCCATGACTGATCAGTAGTAAACAATGATTACATTTATTTATTTAGCGAAACATTGGTATATGGGTGCATAAAGTCATTGAAAAAACATGGCGAAGAATGAGGATTATTATAAATCAAATGAAATGAGCAAAACACATTATTCAGTGAAACTTATGTGATTGGTAATGTTAACTCGGGCGCCCACGTAGGCTCTGTTGCTCTTTCTTCAAAAAATTACTTAACCTTTTTGAGAGATTTTCAAGCTTTGATGCAATCTGAGAGACTTAACGATGACTAAAAACGCTTGAAAATAGGCCTTGAGTGTAGCAGGTTTGTTCCAAAACTTGGCAGATCGATGGGTGATGGAGGAATTTGTACTTTAATCGATGTGTTGGCTTGCGGAGGCTGACACAGTTTGTCCACGTGTATGTGTTTTGGTTTGCAAGAAAGAAATGGTTCTTAAAAGTTTTCTTAGTGCTTTAAAATCTTAACATGTCATGTTTATAAAAAATGCAATCTTTATGTTTAGTTATTTAATTATACTGAGTAAACTGAACTTCTTCAAGGCTTACTTCCACACTGTTGCTTGTCTAGGGAAAGATTAATCATTGTGGGTACTGAAAAAAAAAAGTTTACCAATACGCACGTGGAATTCGTCAAGTAGAATATGTTACAGTTATAAATGCTGAACCAGGTTGAAACATTGTCCATTACAGCAAAATAGACATAAATCAGCAGTCCTGTATTCCCGACGCTCTCGCAGTATCCCTCCCCAAGTTTCTCCCTCTGTAAAAACAATTCTAAATACATCAACTGGTCTACTGTACCTAATAAAAAAGAAAAATTATCTGTTGTTACTTACCATCAATGAAATGATCATGATCAACAGTAAATCAACTCGGCGAATTCTAGTCTTCTGGTGTAGGGTTTTCCGACGTTAGGATGTCTCTTGTTTTTCCCTGATTTTCCATAATCGCCGTGGTGTGAAAACATCCTTTATCCTATAGTGCCTGCCCTGTATGGGAAGAAAAAAAGTACACTTCACTCTAAATGGGTAACACTAAGAATATTACACCTTAGCTTACACGAGATTCATGTACTTTAAGGCTGGTGACGTCAACCGCTCAACACTACAGTAACCAGCTGTTTACAATGTCAAACATCACTGTTAAAAAAGTACCGCGAACAAGACCTCTTTCCTATTTTTTAACCTACCACGGGATTCTTAGGATAACACTCCAAAAGTTCTGAAAAAAATATATAAATGAATACATAAAAGGTGGAAATTTTTAATATTGGCCGACTTTCCATCTACATTCTAGTCTCTTTAATCTAGATATGTTTTAACCCTTTAGAGGGCAGGGGTTTCTCTCAGCTAAATAAAGTCGTTTGGCATTAACCATGATAAAATACCTGTGGCCTACACTGCCCTCTAAAGGGATGAGCATTTTTCACCGCTCTTGATATACAGGTACAGTACTTGAAGGACACAGTTCTAACTATACCTGAAGGACACAATTCCCCGACTGAATTTGCTTGAATTAAAATTTTCTGATTGAATAACTAACTATACAGTGAAACCACCATTTAACTGACTATATGGGAGATTGTAGTCCTTTCTATAAACCTTCGTTAGATGTGAAACCTCCATATAACAGAGTATTTGGGAGATTGCAATCCATATAACGAACTACTGTACAAGCATAACATTGATGTCTGTTAAATGGATGTTTTACTGTATAACCGAAAACAAAATTCTAACTTAATATACTGGATTCTTAACTGAATATGCTGGAAGGACACAATTTCCTAACTTCATATACAGGTATATCGAAGGACTCAATTGTCTAATTGGAGTGCCCCAAAGGGCACAATTTGCTGAATATACCAAAAGGCTACAATTTCCTTATTTAATACACCCGAAGGACACAATTTGTTAATTTTATAAAGTAAATCTTACTATGTAACAAAGAAACATCATTAATGGAGACCAAATGAGAAAAGATCTGAGAGCATGTTGACAATGAACTTGTGGGGTTCAAGATGTTTGGTTCACACTCAGGATGGGATGGAGAAAGGAAACTCACAATGTGCTCTCTATATACATGTTGTATTGGATGTACAATGCAGCTTGGTGCTGGGAAGGCAGCATGGTTACAAGCGTGATGTAGAGAGAGCTGGTTGGTGAGGACGCTCAGAGAAGGACAGCTTGTGGCTCGCCAGCGGGAGAGAGCTCGCCAGCGGGAGAGAGTACCGCCAGGCAGGCGGAGGAGCGAAGGCCGCCAGGCAGCGGCGGAGGAGGTGTTGCTGGCTGGTTGGTGTAGGTAGAAGGAGAGACAGATCACCACGAGGTCAGGTCTTAAATAGCGGGGGTAGGCGTGGCTTAGCAGTTGACCCCCGCTCCGTGGTGTATGGCGGCGCTGGTTGACCTAGACCACGAGGCATACACTGGGGAATTGGTGGGGTCGGCTAGGCAGCGACAAACAGCGTTTGTAGGGGAGAATTCCACTACAATACTCCCCCTTCCCTCCAGGCTGTGTAGGAGACTTGTTGTCTGCAGGGTTGCATAGCACATGTGAGGCAGAACGGGCGGTGCGTGCCTCATGTGAGACAACGGCGATGGCGTGATGAGCCGGTCGCTGGATACAACTGTCTAGATACACAATATCTGTGGGAGTAGAGAGGGAGAATAAGGGTGTGTGGAGGCGATGAATGTTGTGCTTCCCTCACGGCAGGTACAGAGTCGACAGATGCGCCTGCTGGGGTGTGTGGACCTGGGTCAGGAGCAGGGGCTGTGTCAGCAGCAGCGGATGAGGGCTCGTGACAGCAGCTGGGTCCACGACAGCAGCAGGGTGCAGGACATTAGCAGGGAGTACCTGAGGGAGAAAAGAGGGGTGTGTGGGTCCGCACTCAGGAACAGAGGCCGCATCAGGGGCGGCAGGGGTTACTGCTGGGCCGGGGTCGGCGTCTGAGGCAGGACGGGTGTGCTGGGGTCGGTAGGACGTGGTGCTTGGGGCAGGAAGAGGAGCTGGTGTCTGCTTAGAGTAGCAGAGCTGCTCTAGGTTGTCTAACCTGCGGTGTAGAAACAGTAGTTGTAGAGCCGATGAGAGCTGCTTCTGGGTGGATAAGCCAGTCTTCCATGTTGCTTGAAGACTGGGAGCGTGATCAGTTTCTCCTCCATCCTGTGTGAGTGCGAATCTCCGGGGTCACCATTTGTGGGGTTCAAGATGTTTGGTTCACACTCAGGATGGGATGGAGAAAGGAAACTCACAATGTGCTCTCTATATACATGTTGTATTGGATGTACAATGCAGCTTGGTGCTGGGAAGGCAGCATGGTTACAAGCGTGATGTAGAGAGAGCTGGTTGGTGAGGACGCTCAGAGAAGGACAGCTGTGCTCGCCAGCGGCTCGCCAGCGGGAGAGAGTACCGCCAGGCAGGCGGAGGAGCGAAGGCCGCCAGGCAGCGGCGGAGGAGGTGTTGCTGGCTGGTTGGTGTAGGTAGAAGGAGAGACAGATCACCACGAGGTCAGGTCTTAAATAGCGGGGGTAGGCGTGGCTTAGCAGTTGACCCCCGCTCCGTGGTGTATGGCGGCGCTGGTTGACCTAGACCACGAGGCATACACTGGGGAATTGGTGGGGTCGGCTAGGCAGCGACAAACAGCGTTTGTAGGGGAGAATTCCACTACAAACTGAAGTTCAGGGACCATTGTGAGAAGGTAAATCAAGCAAATAAACTACAGTAGTAGGTCTTATACATTTGGAAAACTTTTATCCTGTCTGGTCCCCACAATATGCTAGTGACTGTCAATTGATTGAGAATGTCCAAAGGAGGGCCACCAAACTGGTGGCTACACTTTGTCACCTCAGGTACCCAGAGGGATTAAAATGCCTGCACATGCCTGGCTAATACTTTAGATAAGCAAGGGTGACAATAGAATTCTATAAACACCTCAGAGGACATTAGTCGAGTGTTCATACCTGGAACTAAGGGATGCCCACCTCAAGGAAGGCACAAGTTCATAAAATTGCCAGGGCAAACTTTTTTGGAGGTTGAGTTCTATTGTGAGATTATGTCCCAATTGTAATAGAAAGCAGTATACATATAGTACATTTCCAAACAGGTATTTACATTTCTTAGAGGTAAATATTGTATGGCCAAATTTCTTGCATAAAAATTAACTTTCATTCTTCTGACTCCCCAACAGGCAAATCAGTGCAGCGGCAAGTGCTTCTACCCTTTGGCGTCACACTTGAGCCCCACAAAACATGCAGTGGTGCAGAACTTGGTGCACTCCCTCCACCCTGACCGCACCTCTCGTGCTTGCTGCGTCCCCACCCTCCTGGGACCCATCTCTCTACTCTACCTGGAGGATGGCATCACCACCTTTAAGTATGATTACGATGACATGGTGGTGCTGGAATGTGGCTGTAGATAGTCGATGGGGAGAAATGCATCAGGGAGAGTCATGATGAACCAGTGGTGCTGATGACAAGCTTCTGGTACTCAGGCACTGTTTGGTGTTTGAACTGTGCAGGAAAACATTAAGTTGTCTGTGAGAAACTGATTCAATGAAAAGTGATTGAGAATTCTCGTTTTAATGTGATTAAGTACAGTGTTAGAACATTGGTAGTGTGTTGTCAACCACACCGTGCTACTTTACAGTATAGATACTTAAGACAGTATTTTGTATCTTCTGAAATTCAACTGAAAATATCTCATTTGTCTCAGTGAATAATGGGCAGTATGTAATTTAGTTTTTATCACTGTATATTGCTGTTTGGAGGAGAAAACTATGATATAGTTTATTATTATATTAAGGAAATATTTACTAACTTTAGATGCACACACATACACAACACACAGATTCATAGAGAAACAAATGCTCATAAAAATAATAATTATTGATATTTATAAGACAATAAAATTTGAAGAAATGCTGTACTGTACATGAAATCTCATTACTTGGTTAATTTAAATTATAGAGGAAGCAACTAATTAAATGTGTGGCAGCAATGGGTGCTCATCTGAGAACACTGAGCTCTAAAAGATTAATAATGTAGTTTTTTCATCTATCTGGAAGTCAGGATGCATCTAATTATGTAGCTCTTTTTAGCGACAGCAAACATATGGCTTTCGTATGTCGTCAAAACTTCAGACACCACTGTAATTGTAACTCAAGGGCACTTATCCTCTATGGCAACACGAGAAGCAATTCCTATCCAGATTTCTTCAACTCTTGCTACTTCTTCCCATCAAAAGCATTAATCCTTTGGTACAGTATTTACATTTAGGTACTGTACAGTTCTGTGTAGGGAAGATTGATGGATTTTTGTACTGATAAATATAAATCTGTTTATCTTTATTGCCAACCTGATCAAGTACAGTGGATATTATGACCTTTATTTCAATTTATTAGTGAAATTATGTAATATGCAAATAGTTTCCTGTCACATCTGTGGTTGCTCAAATCTTTTTGCAACTGTATAAAATGTTATCATTAATAATGTATAAGACATTTCAGAATTCTAGTGCACAATAGATTTAGTTTTGTTACTATCATAAATGGATTCCATCACCTAATGCAAACTTGTAAAAATGTATGATAATTCAACTTGAGATAGTTTCTGGGCACAAATAATTAAGTTCTAAGATATAAAATACATTACTACATTAAATTCCAATGGAATTATTCAAATGTTTTATAGTTTTACCTTTAAATACAAAAAGGGGAACATGAACACAGATTTAGAATTTATAACAATTCTATTAAGTGGTTATTACATGTTGCCATACAATTTACAGTGTAGACTTTCAATCTAGGGTTTTGTAAGTAATGAGAATAAAAAATATATATATTTAGGCATTTAACAAAATGTTATGAAAAGTAATACTGCTGTTTGCATCACCACAGCATATCAATTTTTTGCCTCCCCATCTGTATTTTCAGTGTCTCCCTCATACTAACTTGTGTGTGTGTCTCTTCTCCCTTGCATTCCCAGTGTGTTTTCCCACAAAAAATTTCAATGTAGTTTACCTCCATGCATGGTTAATAGTTGTGTTTTCAGTATTCCTCCCAGCAATATTATGGCCTATATGCCTCCTCCCAACCCCATCCCAAGGGTTTTGTGTCTGCACTGGCAATTACAGGATTCTTATTCCTCCACTGCTGTATCATCAGTTCCCCCTAAGCATCCCCACAATTTCAACAAATGTGTCTCCCTTCCCCAATGCATCTTCAGTATCACTCTCAGTAATTTCAATACAGTAGTTAGTTCCCTCCCCTATACTGTACTTCTAATGTCCTTCCCACAATTAGGCTCAACATTTACCTGGCCCCTACTACAAATTCAGTGCTCCCAACTCTATTAGGATTTATTTCCTCCACATAACACTTCAGGAGTAAGTATGATGCAAAACATTCCCCTGATTTCTTTGAGGAACAAGTCGTCCTCTGCCTTGGTGGGACTGGCATCCCTGCTCTAACTATAACCAGCTATAGGGAGAAAATTTACATTTGAATCTTGGAGCAATCAGCAGGTTGACACACACACACAGCTCACGGGTATCAGTCTACTATCAGTTTACCATAATCACACATTATTCACAGCTGCACAAGCTTTACAATAACCTATACTCATACAGACATGTTGATACAGTAACACTAATTTCATGATTTTTACCTCTCAGAAGTAAGAAATATAGAAGATTCTATTTATTGGAACTGGTTATGATATTGGTGATAATTAATTTTCCATATTATGCTGGAAAATGTTAGGGAGTGCATGAAATGTATTCATGTACAGCCACAACTGGAAGGACATAATCTGTTATGTTTGTATCAAGTTATTTTGTACACTGACTCCGTTGGTCATTAGATATTAGTATTAATGTTAATGTTATAAGGTGACATGGGGTGACAAACTATTCCTTACATATGGGTCTGCAATAAGCACTTAGGGCAGTCATGCTATTGCCAGTCAACTCTGAAACTTGCTAATGGCTCTGACATGCAGAATAAATAGGATGCCAGGGTTTTGACAATTATATTATAAATACAGTAGACACACCAGAACAGATACAGTAGTCACAACATAACTAAAATGGCTTAAAATGGAAATTATGGCATATGAACAGGAGACTGTGAAGTTACCTTCACAGTAATCAATTGATAAAATTTGGTTAGATTAGGATGAACTATGCAGAGCCAGAATGCACAGTAATACAGGTAACTCTGTCTCAGCCATTTTATTCACTGCTGCATCTACCCTTTAGTGAAAGGTTTACATAGTTGCTGAGTGGACTGAGGCTATCTAAGATGTCCAGTACATAAAAGTGATTCCCCTATGTTAGTGTTGCACATAATGAGATTATTTGTAATAAAAGCAGAAAAAGATATACAACCACAGGCCTCATGTTTACACCATAAAAAGAGCACCACTACAGAAAGAAGATGGACAAGCATTCCTTTAGTGTAGCTTCTATGAATATTGGTAATAGGAATGCTAGACGTCAGTTTCCCCATGGTGGTTGTGTTTTATATGGTAAAGGATTCATATGATTTACCGGTATCTATGGCCAGTGCTGCTTCCAACACCAGACAAATACTTTTTATTGCTGAGCAGCAACTCAATGTTATAAAATAATGTTTATGATACCCACCTTGTCTAGGGTGCTCCATGGTATATGTAATACACAGTTTACTACTTACTGTATAAGGTGTCAACATTGAGTATAACTTGTACATACATGTAAGCAGGTGTGGGGTGGCCAATTAAGATGTACCTGTTTGGTAGTCACATTAAAATATATATGATTGTCAATGTAATGTGAAATCTCTAAATCACATACTTTATAAAAATACAGTATGTTATGTTTTTTTTTTTGTAATTTAAGAGTACAATATACTGATTACATATAGTACATATCCATGTCATATGTCCTATTTTAGAAACATCTCATCACCTTTTTTATGGAGTTTACATTTTTCATTTATTTGATGTAATATTTTTATTAAAATTTTGCTCAAGACTCACTTTAAAATATACTGGTCTTATTTTTTTATAGAAGTACCCTAATACTGTATTTCACTGGTGCTACCAGGAAAGTGATAAGACTTGTCTCTTTTTAGTACAGTACTGTAATGTTATGTTACAGGGAAAGTGACATGATTATCCTTGTTAGTTACATAATGCTACTGTACAAGACAAGTGATTTGATCATCCTCCTGCCAGAACTGGGTATTCTTAACAGTTATATATAAATTTATTTCCGATATATCAATACTGATCGAACATTATGTATGAGCCAATGAGCTGCAAGGGAGGAGGGTTTGTACTGTCAACTAAAAAAAAAAAAGTATAGTACTGTACAGTAGTTAGCTTTACAAGTTAATATAAAAAGTAACATAGTTTTGGGCTCAGATTATCAAAGATTCATGCATTATTCTCACTTGCAACGGTATGAGAATGTAGCTCTAATTATGGTAGTCGGAGTGTAAGTTTGACTCTACTTTGGATAATGAAATTGTTACTCAGGCTGAGGTAAGGAGTTGAGTTATGAAGACTAAGTAAACAAAAGGCTATCAAGAGTGTACAACAGGATACATGGGGATATGATCAAGACCTTCAAAATGATAAGGAATGTATCATGAGGAAGCATGCCTAAGACAGACCACAATATGGCATCAGAAGAGGTCATCTTTTTAAGTGGTTCAAGACAAATATACACAACAGGCAAAGGCAAAACATCTGGATGTATATCATAGAAGTTAGCTTACCTAAACCAGTGGTCAGGTCTTTAAACATACAAACCTCTGAGAGATGACTACATAATCAATAGGTAGATAATGTTGCAATGTACAATTTTGGATCCTAGGTACTGTATATGTAGTGGTGCTCCTAGCTCTCCCATTTCAGTACCAATTAATATTCCACAAGTGAATGAAGATCTGAATATACAGGCCAGATAGCTACATCCAGAACAGACTTAAGTAATCTAATTAAGGCAGAATATTGAATGTAAACATCTGACAAAGAGACAAAATGTAAAGGTGGATATTGTTCATTGATATACTTCTATCTTACTCTAAATCACTGGGATAGTGCCAGTGCCACCTTAGCATATATCACAACAGGTGGCAAATGAGTACAGGACTTGGAATAGTAACACAAGGGCCAAATTCTCACAATGCCCCACATTTCAGACAAGCACACCCTTGCAAAGCAAACTATAAATAAATACAGTTCATTTATATTTGCAATGCTTATAAATGTTTTCTTTTTATGATGCATGGTGATTAGGCCAGTGTTAATTTGATTTCTAACATTCAGTAGTTAGTTGGAGAGCACCAGTTTGATAGAGTTAGCTAGTCCACCAAAGGGTTTTCCACCACCAGTGGCAAACACATTTAATATGTACTCATTTACTGCTAAGTGCATAAGGAATGACTCCAGTTATCTGCTCCTGTTGGAAATTGAACATAGGAGGTATTCATATTTATTCTAACCTGAACTTCTAGCTTCAAGCACACCAGCTTGGAACACATGGCACAGGAGCCATGTGGAGCATTTTTGTATCTTCAAGAGAAATAGCATTTTTTAAAAGTCAGGAATCTACAGGTAAACACAAACTGTTGAATATCTGTCCAGTATTTTATTCAAGGAACAAATAATTAATTTGGTTCTTTTAAAATTAATACAGTAAGTATTCCAGTAAAAAAGTAGTGTTTATTTGTAATATACTGCATAGACAAATATACTCTTACAAAAACAACCCTTCTAGTAAAAGTTCTATGTAAAATTTTCATAATACATGATGGTGATATCATGCTTCAACTTCCTCTTCATCAAACATGTCCTCTAGTCGATCTTCTCCCTCCATTTCTGCATCTGATGACATATGAGCAAGTTTGCTGTTTCCTTCGTCTTCATCCTGAGAGTCTTCATGTCCCCGTTTCTTCCTCAAAGATGCCTGAGCTAAGAGATAGCTCAGCATGTATTCATTGTGGCTACCTCTATTTGGAGAAGACAATTGCAATGTGTAATAGTCGTACAATATAATCAATGCATAAAATTCAAAAAAATACAGAGTACTGTGTATATATATATATATATATATATGGCGGGAACCACATGGTCCCGCATGCCCAGCCTGAATCACAACAATACAAAATAATGAAGCTTTTAAAAAATACGAGGTAAAATCCTAGACATAGTTTGAAGCGAGACAACACCAACAAGTCTTGGCCGTGACCACCACCACAACAGCTGATGTTATTATGAATAATGTTACCATCTTTGAAGCTGAATTCCCTTCAATTACCAACTCCTATGAGAAATAAGATATAGAGTAATAATATATACAGGTACCAATCAATGTGAGGAATAAGTAAAAATAACACCAATATATAAAAAATTACTATAACGTACTGTAACTGTATTGCCATTTGGCTGCTGGACAATATAATTTGTCAATTACTTCACTAAACACAGCAGACAGATCAGAGCAGCTGGAATGCCTCACCTCTCCCCTCTCACGTTTAGTGTGAACTCTAAACACAATTAGAAAGTTTTTCCCTTTTATGTTTTTGACCTTATGGTTATTTTTGGCAGATTTTGTATGTAATATTATATGTGAATGAAAAATACTGTAGGAAAAAAATATGTATGGAGGTATCTACCTGAACTTAAAGAGCATAAAAATAACCCCAAAATATCTGACACCCTGACCTGGAGTGATAAGGAGAGGACTAGGGGGGATGTGGCTATGGTGACGAGTCTTGTATTATTCTTACAAATACAAAACTAGTATAAGATACTGAAAAATAAACCTACACAGTCAGTCAAATGGCTGCAGCAAACTCACAACTCCCAGTACAGTACTTGTTCCTATTTTCCAGCATTCATAAACCATGCCACCTACCTTTTCATGTTATTTAACGATTGTGCCACTTCAAAGAATATTTCTATACAATCTAGATGATAAATACAGATAAAACCATTGAAAGTTTAAAACAACTGCCATTTGCAATAATGCTGGTTGCTTGGCCTCAACAATTATCACAGCATCGTAACCCAGTTGGGACGCTGCCTCTGCCGGCTCTCTGGCAACGTCCTCCACACTCTGCTCCCTCTTCCCGCTCAGCCCGCAAACTCACACACAATATGTATGTATGATTGAGTGTGTATGAACAGGTGTTGACTGATATATGATGGGATTAGGGACCCTAAAAGGCCATCGTTAAGAAAGTTACATATATCTACTCGAAATTACGTGCTGAAAAATAACCATAAAGGCTCACAGCTGGCACAAAGAAATATTAATTCTCTTTCTGTTTTTGACCTTATGATAATTATTATTTTTTATTTATTTTTCACACATTCTAAATGAATAATTGTGTGTGCATATAAAAGTGAAAAAAAGGAAAGAAAATTACACGTCTACTAAAATTACGAGTTGAACAATAACATAGCTCACAGCTCAGCCTCACCCGCTCTGAGTGCTACTGGGTGGCGAGTCGGCTGGTGTACCTGTATGAGGGCTGGTGCACCTGTATGAGGACTGGTGTACCTGTAAGAGGGCTGGTGCACCTGTATGAGGGCTGGTGCACCTGTATGAGGGCTGGTGCACCTGTATGAGGGCTGGTGCACCTGTATGAGGACTGGTGCACCTGTGAGAGGGCTGGTGCACCTGTAAGAGGGCTGGTGCACCTGTAAGAGGGCTGGTGCACCTGTAAGAGGGCTGGTGCACCTGTATGAGGACTGGTGCACCTGTGAGAGGGCTGGTGCACCTGTATGAGGGCTGGTGCACCTGTAAGAGGGCTGGTGCACCTGTATGAGGGCTGGTGCACCTGTATGAGGACTGGTGCACCTGTGAGAGGGTTGGTGCACCTGTAAGAGGGCTGGTGCACCTGTAAGAGGGCTGGTGCACCTGTATGAGGACTGGTGTACCTGTAAGAGGGCTGGTGCACCTGTATGAGGGCTGGTGCACCTGTATGAGGACTGGTGCACCTGTGAGAGGGCTGGTGCACCTGTAAGAGGGCTGGTGCACCTGTAAGAGGGCTGGTGCACCTGTAAGAGGGCTGGTGCACCTGTAAGAGGGCTGGTGCACCTGTAAGAGGGCTGGTGCACCTGTATGAGGACTGGTGTACCTGTAAGAGGGCTGGTGCACCTGTAAGAGGGCTGGTGCACCTGTAAGAGGGCTGGTGCACCTGTATGAGGACTGGTGTACCTGTAAGAGGGCTGGTGCACCTGTATGAGGGCTGGTGCACCTGTAAGAGGGCTGGTGCACCTGTAAGAGGGCTGGTGCACCTGGTGCAAGAGTGCACCTGTTGGTGCACCTGTAAGAGGGCTGGTGCACCCTGGTGCACCTGAGAGGGCTGGTGCACCTGTAAGAGGGCTGGTGCACCTGTAAGAGGGCTGGTGCACCTGTAAGAGGGCTGGTGCACCTGTAAGAGGGCTGGTGCACCTGTAAGAGGGCTGGTGCACCTGTAAGAGGGCTGGTGCACCTGTAAGAGGGCTGGTGCACCTGTAAGAGGGCTGGTGCACCTGTAAGAGGGCTGGTGCACCTGTGAGAGGGCTGGTGCACCTGTATGAGGACTGGTGCACCTGTAAGAGGGCTGGTGCACCTGTAAGAGGGCTGGTGCACCTGTAAGAGGGCTGGTGCACCTGTAAGAGGGCTGGTGCACCTATTTAAGACATGGTGCCCCTCCCTGTATATTGCTCCTATTACTCCTCTTCTGTTGGTGAGTAATATTCCTGACTTGGCAGATAGAGCCATTCACTTCTAATATACATTACCCAAATTCTAAAAGATTATTTAGGTCATTTATACTTCCCTTGAACACCTGTTTCCTCTGTTGGAAAAAACTTAAGAGATGGAAGTGCGTGACCTGTGAGGACTGTAACACTAAGCACTCAAAATGGACATTTTTCACGCACATAATTCTGGACTCTCAGATTCTATGAACCAAAAATTGACTCAAGGTTCCATGAGGATTAAGGTGCACCAAGGATTAATGTTGTGTTGCTGTTAGCTCCCACTAGTACAGTATAATGTTGATTTACTGGTGCTTGCTGAAAATCTAATAATTACTTTTGGGGGATATGTTCAGCAATTAAATTTATTCTATAATGAATCTATCGACCCATGGAATCTGGTGATCTAAAATCATTTGAGTGAAAAATGTTACTTGCAGCAATTTTCATGATCTGTTACTAAACTGTACAGTATGCCCTCTCTGGTGGAGTGTGAGAGGGTCTTTAGTGGTAGAGTTCTCATAGGTTACTTATCAATTAAACACCGAACCAACAGAGAAATAAGATTGTCTTTCAAAATTAGTTAAGTGAGTCCTGTCAAAGACAAAGTCAAATACTGTACAGTATACAGCTGTTATCAAAATCAACTTACACTTTACTTAAATTTGTTTGATGCGTAGACAGCGCCCTCTGGATACCATTGAGTGTGCTCATTATGTGTGGTGCTCGAGCCTTCATGGTCTGGCCATGCTGAGTGATAAGTGATGTGACCCACTTAGTATAAAGACCAATGTGAGGTGTGCTTTCTAAGGCCTCAGCCAGGTAGGTGAGAGCCCTTTCTACATAGATTTGTGGCAGACTGCTAACCACTAAATTAACTGAAAAAATAAACAGTATTTAGTCACTATTATATAATGTAAAGCATTATGAAAATATATATTTATTAATTTTTCTATGTCAGTTACTTATTAACCCTTGGATCACTAATGAAGACCAAATAAAAATGGAGGTTTAACTCCAAAAACAACATGCTCTAACCCAGTCATCCATTTGCTTATGTCCCCTATAGAGCATTTGTCCAGGAAAACCCTTTACATCCAGATTACCTTAACATCCCTAAGGGTTGAGGGAGAGATGACAAATAATTATTAAATGCCGATTTGGTTATTAAATAGGATTTCTGGATCATTAATTATAAGTCTTCGGTTGAGCAACTTTGTACACTAACGCTAGCTAGGAAGAAGATCAGAAGTACTATTACCCCCCAAGAACGATTCTCAATATGCACTTCCCAGTGGGTGTGTTCCTACAAAACTAATCTAAATGCAACCAGGTACAGTATACTTGTTGAACCTTTACCCAACTATTATATACCTTGTGGAGGCTCTCTGTCCCAATACCATTATTACACAAATCTCATCACCATCCTCCCAAAATGGGCTGAATAATTGTAAACAAACCTTTGAAACAAGCAATGTGTATTATGCAAATTTGCTTACAGGTACCTGTTCTGCACTGTATTTAAAAAATGAATTATTTAAAGATAACATGCAAAAACAACTTTAGGTAGCGTTGATAGAGACACAACACCTACCACTTTCCTGCATACCACCAGCATCAGTGTTGATATTAATGCCAAGTTGGTTAAGACTTAGTCATGCTTTGCATATTTACTGTGGGTTTTTACCTGTTAAACTTTCTAAAAAAGGAAATGCGAGGAATTGCTGTACTATAAATGATGTCATTACAGGAAACAAAACTGCAGGGATATAAACATAATTGTATAAGAAATAAACCAGAAAAAGAGGACATATTTCCATCCCACACCTCAAACTCTTCTGTCATCTCCAGAGAGTAATAACTTAGATTCTATACAGTATCTAAATCTGTTACATCCTGGTTGTTCATTATGTACAGTATATGACATTCAATAAAATCATATTTAATACTTACTTGAATTTAAGGGTATGGTCTCAATAACCTCCTGCTTCAATAACTTTATATTTAACCTCACTGCCATCATTAGAGCTGCAAGTAAAAATGATTTCATATTAAATGTGAGGCTGATCCTGAATTCTTGGTTTATAACCAAGCCTGGATAGGACACAAGGTGCAACTACAGTTGAATGAATGCTAATAAATGTGGTGTTCGAATTTTCTCCATGTCTTTTATGGAGTGCTCCTGAACACTCCCTCTCCAGCGGGGCAGAGTGACAGTCAATAACTTACCATTTAGTGACGACCTCGCCCATAAACAGTGACTCACTCAGCTGATCACCGACACCTAATCTGTGATGAAGTTGCCTATGCCATCTCATTTTAGATATGCTTTGGATGTTATAATATCAGCATATGCTTTTGAAGTGAATAATCAAAGTGCATAAAAAAAGGTATAGTACTGTATACTGATTATGAGAATATTCAATGTTTCTGACTATCGTTTATGAGTTGGCAGTGTGTGGCTGCACAGCATAATTTAAATGTGGACATATAATTTCATTCTAAAAAAAGCTTAGGCTATAAACTATGATTTATAGATTAAAATTATTGTACTTACTCAAAGTATGTACAGTAGTTATATACTCCAAACATAACATGCAGCTCTATAAAGTCTAATACTTTTATATAATACAGCTAAGACTAAGCTTAACTTATGGTACTATGAATTACAGTACATTACAATATTAAAAAAAAATAGATATTTGAGTGACATAGCACCCAATTAAATACTACCAAGGGAGATGTTTAGTTATTAAGGAGTACTAAATTATGAGTCACGGAACCGAAGTAGGACAAGTGCCGGTATGCCCCAAAACAATACATATAATGTCTTTCACTAATATTAATGAAATCTGTCACTAACATTGCTACAATCTCTCACTTGAATCACTTCAATATTTTCACTGCTTCCAAAGTTAAGGTAATTTGAAGGTTTGAATAACGGCCTTTTTCTGTTTTTTATTTACATGTACTGTACAGTGCTTTTCCTACTTTGGTTCTGTGCTCCTCATATGTGTAACTTTTTTTTTTATGTATTTTGTATGATGTTTGGTGTTTATTAAGGCAGTTTTCAAACAGTTTATGGGCATTTCTTGGCCTCTGGAACCAAACTAATTAATTCCACTTAAATTAATTAGATTATAATTAATGATATGATAATCCACAATGTCTTCTGGTACCTAATCCGTAAATTATCGCGACTCCACCGTATATCTTCCCATATTTGCTGATATGAAACTGTCAGGATTTTTTAAATGAGCCACATTATCACAATACAGATTTCTATAGAGATTATTGTCTGGAGTTAATTTTGCATGAGCTAACATTCTGTACAGGAGAAGGGGGCATACTGGATGTAGATATAACATTACTGTCTTAGACCCAAACAGAAGTTTGCTTCTTAAAGTGGCCCATCCCCTGATATAGAACAGACAAGATGGGACATCCAGTAAGTCTAGAAAAGAATGTTGGAGAATACTGATAACTTATCTTCTCCATGAATTAAAATCATTTGCTGTTTACAAAAGTTACTGTGTTCACACATGCTTGCAGCCATTTATAAGCAATACCACATCAGTGTTGTGAGGAATAATAATGAATACCTTAAAGTTAAGTTCTCTAAATTACTGCTGGATACAAATCCAATGAGGTTCAGTACAGAGGAATCATCAATTCAATTACAATTATATTAAATGACAAAGGTTCTTCTCCCATCCTGAACAACCATTACATGAAGAAGATAACTTAGTTGACTGGCTGCATATCTTACCTGTACTGTAGTCTTTCTCTTTCAATTTGTTCTTAACAGCTGAGGGCGTGTTGGAGACGTCTAGGTTGAGTGGATCAAAGAGCCAATCATTGTCAAGTGAATACACTAAAAGTCCTTCGCTGCTACTCGCTGCCCAACTCCGCCCTTGAAAAATTCAGGAAATTTCAAGAAATTTGCTTGTCATTTTTGTACATAACTTAAAATCTTACTGCTTTGCTGCAGTACTGCTTACTGCAAGAGACAAAAACCAAGTCAGAGTTTATTAAGAATAAATGCCAATTTAAGTTAAAAAAAGAAGAAGAAAAAAAGACATACTTACTGTGCATTCAGCTATCCCTGTGGTGTACAAAAATAATAGATAAGTCCAGAAATACCTTTTTATGGCAGTCCCCACCAAGAGACCTTTATATATCCCTACCAGGCCTATGGTGTTAAAATCCCCAAAGAAAACCTAGGTAATGGCAGCCTGAACTAATCTACAAACTGATCAAACACCTTTCCATTGCTGCCGCCATCCTACAGTATAAGGAAGATTTGGAAGCAAAGACTGTCACTTAAGACTAAATGATGATGAGGCTTGGTGCCACATAAGCTGTGTACAATATAAATACAACTGGTCCATTGATTACAAAAGTGGCATGGACATATTATGAAGAGAATGGAAAGTGAAAAACTGACACACAGTGTACCATTGAGTGTGGATGGAAGCAGGGAGAGAGGAAGGCCAAAAAAGAGATGAAAGAATGAGTTATTGGATATAGTAGAAGTGAGGGAGATTGCCATCTAGGAAGTAGCAGTGTATATATTTGACAGATCATGGAATTGTGTTCTTTATTGGGGTGTTATAGAAGTCTGAGTGAATAGATGACAGTAAATGAAGGTGTCTGTGTTTGCTTTTTGTTCTAGCCACCCTGCAGCATAGCAGGAAATGCTTGGAATTTTGGAATAAAATTTTCTCATACTACTCCCTCATCTTAATTATATGCTAATGATATATATATATATATATATATATATATATATATATATATATATATATATATATATATATATATATATATATATATATATATATATATATATATATATATATATATATATATATATATATACCTCCAACTACCAATTCATAACTCTCTCCCCAATCACCTCTACACTCACACAATATGTCAAAATCAAACAACTACTCAAAAGCCCTTGAAGAACACCACCTCTGACACCACAACAAAGTTTAAGCTTCCCATCAATGATGAAAGGCCTCAGAGCTCAGTTCTTGCCTATAACTTCTTCATACTCCATATTAATAATCCCCTCCCCATTCCTTCCAGCAACCAGTACTATACAGGTAAACCTTGATTTACCATGTCTCGATTTACGATATTTCACTTCAACGATGTTGATATTTTAAGACCAACTCCCAATTTACACTAAAAAAATTTGCCATCATACAACCAAATTCACTGACACACGGAATAAGAAAAGCATCTCTCGCTGCACTTGTCAGCTGCAGCATCATCTACCCGCATACTGCCATGCAGCCACCCGGTGCACTACAGTTCCGCACTTTGTTCCATGGTGATCACATCTGCCCACGAACATATCTTAAGTCCATAGGTCAGAGACACAAATTCTCACATGCTGTACATGATCATACCCAGTCTTCACTTACCTTTGTTAACATCTCCACAGTATCAGTCATCAACGTCTTTCTAGTTCTTACTATAACCAAAACCTCACTAGGAATCACCCCTTTTATAACATTTCAAAGAACAAACTGTATATTACATTTTCATACTTATAAGTTATGATACTTTCATTACATACAAACATGCAGTGATAACCTATTCGTGGTAGTAGGCAGGGGGTAGCGGGGACAACTCTTGCTATCCTGCAAAATTCACTCTAACACAATGAGTTTGGTCCTAAGCCCTGCAAAATACTGAGATTCTATTGTAACAATGTTGTAGTTTTAGCAAAGTATCTACTTAAAAATTAATTACCTGTTGGGGAAAATGTGAGAGATGTAATGTGGACCTCTGGTCTAAAGGCCCTCAAAGCCATGTCACCATGTCTTGTCCCAGGTAACTTAATGGATACTCCTTTTCCACTGCCTAGACCTTCCCTATCTTCAATCAGTGCAAGATTGATTCCATTTTCTGCCATCTTACGACGGCTAATAATTTCCTAAACAAGAAAAAAGAAACAGTGAATCTTAGGATCTAATAATAATAATAATAATACTGTAATAATAATAATAATAATCTTTCAAGCATTTTCCTTTTATACCAGTACTGTAGAGTAGACAAAACAAAGAAAAACACACGCAGGCAGGCATGCACACACACTTTAATCATTGCCATTCAATCATTCTTAGTAGGTACTGTAATAGATGTGCCCAAAGTATCCACCAGGTTTACATCCGTCATTTCACACAATTCAGAATAACCCATCAGCAGTATGTCCTTCCATATCTTTCACCCTATCTTGAAATATTTTTTATCTTCAATCTCTCCTACAAACAAACACTGAATTACACTCTCTTTTCAGTCCTCCTGGACTTCCCATTCTGTAAATATGACCATACCACTGGAGCACAACCTGATCTGCTCCCTGCATGACACTTATTTTCATTTTTACATCTATCTTATTCTCTGCATCCTCCTCTACTCCATCTTGCCTCCAGAGTATATGTTTCACTCCACATAGTAATGTTAGTTCAACGATTTCCAAACTTCAGTTCCCTTTTACACAGTTCTCAGTACAATTCTTAATGCACTTATTAATCAACTTCCCTCTGTTATTCTATGACTCAAAATATATATCTCCAAGTTTTGTGAGATTCATATGGGTAACTACTGTACATAGTAAACAATGATAAGGATATTCAAATATAGTTGGAGATACTTACATCCATAGCATCAAATGATCTATTTTGTGTGATTTCAAATTTTTTGATAAGGAGTTCATCTTCTATACTGTATATACAGACATTCTTGCTCTGACCACCTGCCAGTATACATTTGCCATCTGAACTGTAGCACAAGCAGGTGAAAGCTCTGAAAAGGATTTTTTTAACTGTATCAGTTGATATATGAATGAATACCAATGCCGAGTGATTTAGTTGCCCTTGTTCTTTACAGAAGGTGGGTCCTATATTGAATAGTACATAACTTACTAGATACAAAGCTAATTTGATTCATAAGAATCAAAACCCATCTTTTTTCTTTAATCTCAAAGTAAAAATGGGTCTCAAGGGTCTGATAGCCAGTTAGTGGCAATGTGAATACAGCATACTTAATACTAAGTCTTCAGAGCACCAGGAGGCAGTGTGGCCATCACTGCATTCAACTGCTTTTACTTCCCAAACTGTAAATTCAGGTACTGTACTTATTAACATCTGGATGATCTTATGTAAGTATTTAAGCAAAATTCGCAATACTGTACTCTAATAAATAATAACACTTATAAAGCATCCACAATATCAAGCAAGCAACAACATATGAAGAAAAAAAATGAAAGTAAGTACTATAAGCCTGGTGGCACAATAGGGGCAGAGGATATTGCATTGTGAAGACTAAGCCTTCGGTATACAAGGAGGTAATGTGGCAGACACGGCACTCCACCACCTTCATTTTCCCAGTTGTAATACTGTATTAGGTACCCAATCATAGTTGGGTGGACTCAAGGTGCCCCAAGTAAGAACCACCAGGACAGGATGTGAGTGCTGTAACTACTGCACCCCTCCCTTACACACAACAATTCCTCAACATAAGAATGCAATACAGTTATGAGAACAAATGAGCAAATAACCAAGACCAAAGGTAGAATATTTTTTTTATTCTTGTATACCTCTTCCTACATTATAGATTCTTCCAATATATACTGATATTCTTATAATCTAACAGATGTTTCCTGCTATGGTGTTCCCTTTCCACAGCATAAATCCAAGATTTCCACATGGTTCATCAAACCAAACAAATCAACAGGAACAAAGTGGGGAGGAGATGTTTTTTGTTTTGTTTAATGTCATTGTTTGACACCACAACTGCTTCTGTCAAATTTGAAGGCATCAGCCATGAAGTTATCATTTGTCCAGTTCCACTGTATATCAACACCAGCACCACCTGCAGTAGCAGGGCAATGAGATGAACCAGGAAGTGGTGAAGAGGGAGCAGCTGAGTTTGTGTGGGGGAAGGTGTAATGGTGCCATGATCAGTAAACAAGACCCTGTACCTCCCCACACGACCGGCTCACTTCACTCTCCGTCTCCCTATCACACCCTGCCTAACAGCGTCACTTAACTTAGAAGAGAATTTAGAAGGGACAGAGGTTCCTGAAGCAGGCTGATGTATAGGAGGAGGAATATTTTGGTTGTCTGGGTCTAATTCCTCTGAATCATCAAGGCCACATAGTGGTGTGGTGCCTGGTTAGGGCAGAGGGACCATGTCCCCTCACACCTTGGGCTGGTTGTTTCCTTGAAATAACCTCTTTTCCCTGATAGAATTCGCCTCTTACTAGCTCTAGGGGTAAACGGCCAAGAGCAACCAACATCTTGAGAGCCAAGAGTAGAATTTGTGGGCGATGAATGCACTACCTGTGGTTGCACCCATTCACTATCATCACTAGTACTTCTGCTATCACTGCTCGCAACATAATTTGGGTCTTGATATTTGTCACTGCATGTTTATTCATCATAACTATTTTTCAGGTGATGGTCGAAAAAGAATGTTATGAATCTGGGGAATCATTTTGTAAGATGAACGTATCGACATGGTGAAAAAAATATTGAGGCCAACACAAAGGGGAAGCCTCATACCCATGCCATATTTTGAGAGGTTGCCATTTGTCATATTTTAACTATATTAATCATTCTGGGCTATTTCAGACAGCGCAGGAAACTTTAAAAATCAAACCTGTATATCTACGTTATAGGCAGCTCAGAGAAGACCACATTATAGACCAAGGACAGGTTAGCATTAATTAGTTAGAGGACGAATGAGTTCACCTCTAGAGAGAGTATTAGTAAAAACTGTCTATACCACCGTGATTGTGACATTTCTAGTGGTCCGGTCACTCTAAGGTAATATCAACAGATATCTTGACTACATCATTTCTACGAAGCTTTATTACATTTTAATTTATGAGAGATCTTATCATTTTTACAAGATTTACAGATCAGGACAGACAGACAAACATCCAGATATATTTTTTTTGGTATAGCCTCATTGTTTTATGTGAATAAAAATTAGTTAAAAAATGCAATGCAGGCACAGTATTTACACTTCTATACAGTAGTAAATTCTTTGAACACCAATTCTTACTTTGCTTCAAGATTCTTTTTAGCAGTAATTTTATCAGCATCAGCCCTGCCTGCACCCAGGTCATTTCTACCAGTGATGTTGCCTTCTTGCTGCCCAGTTGATGGATTGAACATGGTGATCTGCCCATCCATAGAAGCTACAGCTATCTGTTTTCCATCAGGGCGGAAACACACACAAAGACCTGCAAAAATGTAAATGTTTCACAATCTCCTAGAAAAGATTGATATCATGGAACATAAAAACTTTATAAAAATTAATGATATATCATTACTATTTCTTAAAAGTTAGAAATACATTAATCTCTAAACAACACCAGATAAATTATTTAATATCACCAAGGATCTGAAGAAAAGATTCCAACTACAATAATTGAGGTCCCTACAATTACTAGATTTTGATTCACGTTTCAAGACAGAATTAAGTATAGGTTGACAATCCTTTATCCGAAATCCTTGGGGCCGGAGGCATTTCGGTTTTCGGAATTTTTCGGTTTTCAGAATGGTTAGGTGTTTTTTTTTTTTTTTATTAGCCCACCCGGGCATAGATCACTGACCCACATTGGGGCCTAGGGGTCGAAAATATAATAAAAATTATAATAATAATAATAATTCATAGGTCTAGGTCGTGTTTCTCACTTTTGATCTATTTTTTCATTCTTGTATTTCTTTACTGTATTATTATAATTTTATTATTACAGTATTATTGTTATTATTAATTATATTTTATTATTATTATTGTAATCATTATTATTTTATTTTGGAGTATTTTTATTAAAATTTCTATTTACTATGAATAATTATTATTATTATAATTATTATTACTATTACATTTTCGCCCCCCAGGCCCCGATGTGGGTCAGTGATCTGTGCCTGGCTGGGCTAATAATCCCTGTTGGAAAAAAAAAAGAAAAAAAAAAAGAAAAAAAAAGCCCCACAAAAAACTTTCGGTTTTTAGAGCTTTTCGGTTTTCGGAATTTAGGATAAAGGGTTGTCAACCTGTACAACCACAGACACACTCTTCAGTCAGTACCATTCATTCACTCTCAATACCATAACATATTTAATGCTATGGTGTTACCGTTCCAAAATAAGCCACCAAGATATGTACCCAGTACATCGTTGTACCTTCACACAACCCACCATTACCCAGCAACAGTATATCCACCAGCAACCACCACCTAAAACCACTTAATACCATACCATGCTTTACCATTAATTACTCATTACTGTTTCCCTCATGTCCATCCCAGTTCTTAATGCATCATTTAGCCTATCCTTCTGGTTCCACTTTGGTCTTCCCTTCTCCTTCCAGTCACCTACCCCCCCCCCCTTTTTTTTTTACTAATCATACATTTTCATTTTCTCAACACTTCCATAGTAGGTAATAGGCAGCTACCAAACAGGGAGGTACTACCGCCTGGGAAGATATTGGAAGCATAATGTGTTGTCTATGGTAGATCTTGCTGCCACATGGCATCACGAAAATTTTGACCAAGTCCCAGGTTGCTGATCTGACTTTCTGCCTCATTTACACACAATTGCAGGGTCTCAATTGTTTCTCTTACTATTGACAACACAACATACATATATTGTTCCTCACTTTTGATTTTATTTTTCATTTTGTATTTCTTTGTGGTTCTTTATTATTATTGTTGTTGTTATTATTATTATTATTTTGCCCCCCAGGCCCCGACGTGGGTCAGTGACCTGTGCCTGGGTGGGCTAATTCCAAAAAAAAAAAAAAAAAAATACCATTATTGCAAACCCTTTTCAATACTCCTTTCACTTTTACATGCCAGTCTATTTCAGTGTTCTGGATTTTGTGCATCTTTGCTTTTAAGAATATCAGTATTAGTTTTATTAACTTCTTCCTCTTGCATCCAGAGTTCATGCTTCAAATCCCAACAAATATGTTTGCTTTACCATTTCACTTTATATATCTGTACCCATTTGTGCCTTACCTAAAACATTCCTGTCTACAAATGTATCTCAATTTACCCATTATGGAATTTCTTTCCCTCTGGTACTCTGTGATCCAGTTCATCACCCACTGTGAAGTTGCATAACTGAATGTAGCTTGGCAGAACAGTAAGTGAAAATATAACAAAAACATAGAGAAGATGATGGCACATTCATGAGAAATTATAACACTGGAAAATGACAAATTTTTTAGGTGTTTAAGTGAAGCTTAGGGTAATATCTAGGACTCTGGAACCCAAACTAATTTTTACCATAAACTCAAACGACTTACATAAGTAAACCACAAACTGGAAGAAATTTACTTTATATGACATATAATATTGTACTTATAAAACCTTACCATCTGAAGACAGTACAATGGTTTCTTTGGCCGTTGTGTTGGCAATTGCATCCCAGACTTTGACTGTGCCATCCCACCCTGTTGAAGCCATCATGGTGCTGCCCGGCTCCTTTGAGAACTGAACACTTACTACTGGTCCCACATGGCCACTCAGTACCTGTACAGCAACAACACACATAAGGCAGCTGTTCATAAACTAAGAAAGTATTATTCATAAAAAATGTTACTTGAGTAGGAGTATCCTTTAAAATGGTGTGAGATTTTCAGGAATTGCAAATAAACAATAAAAAAATAAAATAATAATAATTTCTTATATCTTCAGGTAAGGTACTGTGTGAATGTACACCAAACATAAACAAAATACAGTTTGGGTTCATGCTGCAAGGGGACAACAGAGACAACATTTAAGGCCAGGTACAGTGGTCCCTCGGTTAACGAGCACAATCCGTTCCAGCAGGTTGCTCGTTAACCGAAAAACTCGTTAACCGAAACCATTGTTTCAATGGGTTTTTGGGTAATTGGTTCCAGCTCACCGAAAATTGTCTAAATTCAACAAAAAAGGTAGAAAAGTACACTTACTTTGAGGTGTGTATGTAGAAGGCTCCTGGATGATGATGATGGGAATTAGAATGGGGGTGGAGGAGAAGGGAGAAGAGAAGGCATTGGAGTGGAAGAGAAGTCACCCCATGGCACCATTTCACCCATAAAATTTTAGTTCTCTTGGTGTAATTCAAGATTATTTTCTTTACATCAACACTGCACTATATATTGTCAATATGTAAAATAAATTTCAAAATGACCAATAATTTGCTTGGAAACACAGAAAAAAAGCATTTAGTTGAAGAGAGTCTCAAGCAAGATGTTACCTCCACTGAAAACAGAGAGAGACTAACGCTTGTCTGGTGTGTTAACAGGCTGGATGGCACGCCAGAAACTAGTTTCTTTACCTTCAATTGTGTTCAATAATTGTTAAAATGACTAAAAAAGTTCATATTACACTTTTAAAATTATTGAATAGTATAAACTTCTTGATATTTACTAAAATAGTAAGGAATTTAAGCCTTAAAACCGATTACTGTATTGGCGGACTAATACTACAGCTGGTGGACCGCCAAATGCAAGCGAAAACATGTTGAAGTTGGCTCATAAAAAACTTGTTAATCGCGGGATTGCTCGTTAACCGAAGTTAAGAATCTTATGGAAGGTAAATCGTTAACCAAAATCTCGTTAACCGAGGCGCTCGTTAACCGAGGCGCTCGTTAACCGAGGGATCACTGTATATACAAAAGAAATACCTGGAGGAGATAAAAGCTGTATAGTACTTTATATTTGTAGATTTAGTGAGAGTATTTACAGGGAACTACATAAAGTATTAAAGTGGGCAATGAGAGGCTGTGGAGAATTTAAGATATGGAAGAAAGGCATACAGTCAAAGGGTTTGAGAGCAAATGTGGTGAAAATAAAGTGAAGGATATATAATTTTATCACGTACAAGTCAAGTAAAAATTATTGTAAATTTAACATTAATTCTTGTATTACTTACCTCTAATAATTTGCCAGTCTGCAAAGACCAGAGAAAAATATCATGACTGTCTTGGCCACCTGCAGCGACCAACTCCCCACTGCTGTCGACAGTAACACAGGAGAACTGTGTTGGGTGTGGTGATGTCAATGTTTTGAAGTTCCGGTAACGGATCAAGTCAAATGCTCGCACAGTGCCTGAGGACACACACATGTAGTGTTGGATTTTGGAATTTTCCAGTTTTTAGAGTAATAAAGTGTATGAACTCCAGAAAGCTAGTACAGTATAACATTATCCAAAATTACAAATCTTGATTTATGGACCCTATACATATATAGAAAGAGTATTCAAAAGTATTAATATTTACTTATTTAGTAAAACATTTTCATTGTCTCTTATTAAAAGTCATTAGAAAGGCAAAACAACACTTATTTTGTCAATGCAATGGCTTGATGTGTTACTCCAAATTCAGGTACTGTATGGTACTGGGAAGCAGATGGACATCAGGAGCCACTAAATTTTGGGTGTTTTGCTGGATAGAATAAGCTGGAAATTTTTTAAAATGTGCGCGTTTTCTGTTGATTCTGGAAGAAAGATTATAGTTTCTACTGTATACTAATAATTTTTTTAAAGATACTCCAATTAATACAAATTTGATTAAAGACCAAGATATATTTACCATCAAGAGAGGAAGATATTATGGCCCGACCACTCTGCGTAAATGTAAGACCAGTGATTGTTGCTGTGTGTTCCGAGAATGTCACGAAACAAAATGAAGAATAAGTTGACCACATCTTAACCTGTTAAATAATTTCAATATTAAACACATATTGAAATTATACTTTAATTATGTAATACTTAGTTGAATCAAGAGACAGGAATAAATCAGGGTGATATCTTGGGACTGTTACATAAAATGAATACTATAGTTATGAATTTAGGGAGAGTCTGTGTTTGCTCCTGATTTTAGTCACTCTGCTTCATAATAGGCAAATGGTTGCAAGAAAGGAAAAAAAGTAATACAAACAGAACAAACTATAAACTATATACGGTAAGTATTGAAATGAAAAGAACACAATAAACAAAGAAAATTATTCTGGGGATTAAATAACTGTGATTCTTTGTCCTCATGACTTATAAAATACATAACTAGACGCTATTCACCCATATTCATGACAGGTTTTAAGTGACATACTTTATACAAGTAAGCTGATGAGGTTGATAGGACAACAAGTGAAAGATTTATGGAGTTGACAGATATGTGAGTTATCCTGATATCTTGTAAGGAGTCAGATGAAATACTAAACCAGGCTGAGTGTCAAACTACGGCATTATTTCCTAGCACAGTTGTGGCTGTTATTTACTCCAGAAGTCTACAGTACTTATAATATCCAGCCATTAAGGATACAGTCAGTTATGTATACAGTATTCTATTTGTTGAGTGTTCTGTTGATCTAAATGGTGCTGTGACTTTTGAACTTTAACTCAATACAACCGAACAATTGGCGCAGAGTACTTCCAGGAATGAGAGATTTCCGGGTAATGAGACGACTCTCTCAAAGCCGGAAAAAATCCACCATCCCCGGAATTTTCCGGGTATCGTGAAAATTTTCTCGGAATTTTCCAGAAAATGTGCCCCTCGGAAAATCTTTCCCAAAGCCGGAATTTTACGGAAAATTCCAGCTTTGGGAACGATTTTCCGAGAAAATTTAAATTCCGGCTATCGGAGAGTTCTGGGTTTGAGGGATTCCGGCTCATGGAGATATTACTGTAAATCTCAAGATCATTCTCCACTTTGTTTAAGTTCATTGCTGCGATGATAGGGGCTGGTGTCAGCGATACTATCAAGTTGATAATGTACAAGAGGTTTGTCCTCCCATGTTGTGGTATGTCATTAAAATAGTCCCTAAGACTGTGCAGTACTAAAAGCAAACAGATGATGAACCAACAAAATGGAGAGAGAGAGAAAGTAAGACGCCACTAACCATCTACACACCTTCAACCAACAAAGCTCGGCATTCTTCTTCAATTCTGGTATGTACAGTACAGTACAGTATACTAAAACAATGTTTAGTCTTGTTAGGCTAGAATTTCAGGTCAAAATTCTCTGGGATGGAGTACATCTCAGATTATAGTATGAGATCCTATGGGAAAATGGGTCTCACTGAATAAGAATTCATCTAATGAATACATATTACTTATTAAGTGGTAACTTATTGCACTGATAATTGTGTGGCAAATGGCTGAAGATCTGGACATAGAGCCTCGATATCTTTATTAGAAATAGATATAAGTAGTCAGAGCCCTGAAGCAACTGTATGGATAAAAGCCAATTCAAAGCAGAACATTACCTGGCTGAATCACTCAGCTAAGATATTGTATCTACCATTAAACAATATGCCCTCTCTGGAATTTGTAAAGAAGTCATTTACTGGATAGCATCTCACATATTATTCACTATTAACCTGTGGACCTGAAACTAAGTCACCAACCTTTCCATCTTCACCACCAGTTGCCAGGTTCTCTCCATTTGGGGAGTATATCACAACTCTCATGTTGTTGAAGTGGCCCTGAAAAAAAAAGGGGAAAAAATCATGCTAACCACATTTAGGTATTCTTATTAACTAATCAGTCTAACTTTAGATTAATGTAAATATCCAGTTCTGCCTCATTTCACTGGCTACAAGATTCATATTTAGTAAGATGATAATGGTACTGAAAAGCCTTTAGACTAGATGACAGTTAATCGGTCAAGCAATGCTATAAATCCAGGGAGTTTGATAGACCAACCTAAGTAAATTTAATTACCCGGTATGTCAACTTATCATACGAAACATTAAAAGAGGTATAATATCTGACAAAATGTGTCTCTATCGTCTTTATTGTATGGGGTTGTTGTGAACATCAACCCATTTGTCTATCTCTCCCTTGGTCATCTCCTTCTCCCATCATCCACCTCTGAATTATACCTGTACAGGGTGCATACTTTTTGCCAATCTACTACAGGTACTTCCCATTCTCTCAATATGTCCATACCAACTGTGAAGCTCCAGATCTGTTCGCTACACAACAATTTCTGCATCCTTTATTCCCCACATACAGTAAAACCTATCTGGTTTATTGAACGATACTTCACAAACTGGGACAGCTGACATCAATTACACTTATGATGCAACCTATGTTAAGTTCACCAAAAGCTGTTAAGCAGTAGTCCCTCACCAACTGCAGGGGTTAGGTTCCTGAAAAATCCCGTGCTTTGGCAAGACTACCGGTAAAGGCTTATGGGAAATCGGGCGGTTAGGTTCCATTGCCACAGATAACACTCGTCAAAGCCTAACTGAATTGCCCGTTCCTTCATTAAAAAATATCTGTATTATACATTTAATTAAATTTGAGTCAAACACATACAAAATAGCTGAATATAAATTAAGTAATATTATAAATTTTACAGTACATCTCTGTGGAGATGGATGTTGCTATAAGTAAAGAAAAATATCTTGATTCATTTTTATCACCACATAAATTATATGTGTAAAGTTTGTTTACTAAATGAGATGTTATACACAGTGATGTCAAGATTTTACCTGTTGTTTGAGGATAAAAGATTCACTCTGCCACTCCCAGACAACAAGCTGTCCCAATGATGACACCCCCAGTGCTATCCAGTCACCACTGGGGTTCATGGCTACACTTGTGATTGTCTGAAAGCAAGACACAAAAAACAATAAAGATACTTATAAATTTAAAATAAAATTGTTACAGGAGTAACTTAAGAAGGTACTGGAACCAATCTGCAGGCAATAAATAAATTAATTAAAACTGAAAAAAAAAGAAAAAAAAAAAAACACTCAACCAAGTCGTGAAACTAGCTAAGAAAAGGATGAGTATAAACACAACCTACAGGTTTATTGAACATACTGTATTCAAATGTATTGGCTGGACCTGTGGTGAGGCAGAGAAATTACCATGTATCCTATTGATGGTTCTTCTGTTCCAAATATTATTCATAAAATTAATAAAAGAACCTCAAGGGCATGTCCTGTTTATGAAATTATGACACCACAATATGTATTTATAATATGTACCACAGGCAGGAACCTTCAGCCTGCCAGTAATTCAACATGACAAGTAGACATCCTAACAATACTGCTGAGCTTTCAACAAAATTTCTTCATACTAATTCTTTTCATGACTTTTTAAATAATACATAAAAACATTGGAGCATAAACACAGATTGATGGATAGATATTATTCCCAGTCAGTGGTGACAAGGAATAAATGCAAAGTAGACTAAAAGTGCTACCATCACAATATTTTACATTCATTAGAAGACATATTTTAATGTTCTCAACCACATCCTAGGAAGAACTTTATCAATATAAATGAAAATTCAGTAGTCCTTATATCTATATACAGTGTTTGGGAAACTGGAATAATCATCATCACCATTTTATGGCCATTTTCCATCCTTGCATGGTTTAGAAGTGGTTACCTGATGACAGCTCTCCATCCTGCACAGTCTCTAGCAGCCTATCTCTTCAGGTTATCACTGTGGTCATTTCTTACAACCTCTCCCCATGTCATACTTGGTCTACCCCTAGCTCTACCCCCACCTCCATGTTCAAACTTATACATCTCTTGACCCAATTGGTCCCCTCCATTCTCTCCACATCCCTGTGCCATCTCAGCCTTGCCAGCAAAGATGGCACTTGAATGTCCTACACACAATACCCAGTTCCCACTGTAAAAGTGGGTTGGTGATAGGAAAAATCTTTTCACCACCTGAACATATAAAGTGAAGTTCTTCTCCAATAATGCTATCTGAACCTTTCTTGGGTAAGTGTCAAAAACTGGCAAGATTTCAGACCACAGTCTGTCAATGTGCATTCTTAACAATAATCCTCTTAACCTGTACGTGGTTGACTCTTAAAAATTGCCTCATTGAATAATATCTACATATTTGAGTACAGCATTTTTGCTGTGCAGCAGTGGCCCCTCTCTAAGTCGCATTCCATTTAGAATTACCACATGTAAGTAAATTAAAAAAAATATGCTGGATTTCCATTTTTCTATTCACCTACCTATCCAGTATTATATAATGACATGTCTAGTATACAAAAAAGATGGAAATAACAAAATAAAATAATATACAGTAAATTCAGAGTGATACGTCTCCCAGGTCATGCAGAGTTCACGGCAAAGTTGGATTTAAAATGCCGGGGCTGGTTCCCCGAGAAACAAAGATGCTACACAACAATTCCTATGAGTCTGCCAACATGAGACTGGAGTTGCCACATTTTAACTATTTCAAATGATTTTAGATATCATTAACTACCTTTTCCAGCAAAAAACAGAAACTAACTTTTTGGTAACCAGAGTGAGGTATCTAGGTTTATTATATGGAAACCACGTAGGGGTTAAAACAGAATCACCAGTATAGTTTACCATGAGAAGTAGGTGAATTGTCAGCAGGAGAACCCGGCAAGTAACTAATACGCTAATGAACCAAAGATGATCCATTTGGTTAAGTAACCCTGAAAACTCACCAAGTTTGAGCCAACCACTGATTTGGTTTAAGCACCATATTGATAAGAAATAGTACTTCTAATTATCCAGTTTTACTGCCTGGATCGTCTTGCCTGTCATTAAATCATATAGTCTCTCTGAAGGGCACAGAGTAATGTTCTCACAGGTCACTTGCAAAAAGCTAAAAATAAGTCACAAAAGAGAATCTAAGTTATGTGGCCCATTATAATTATCAATCACTTATGAACTACAGTAAACAATCTTTGATAACATACCTGTTTAGATATATTTAGTGAGTGCACTAAGGCACCCTTGTCATTCATGTCCATCAACAGAAAATCCCCCGTTCCAAATGCAACAACTAACAGTCGAGTTGACTTATGATATTGAGCAGCAGTTACACGCACTTGTTGAGCGGCGGCTAAGTGCTGAGCCAAGAAGAGCCGGATATTACGTGTGTAATATATTCTCTCAATCGACTGGGAGTCTGTTAATGGCAAAAAAATTATATGTATATAAACAATACTATATATATATATATATTTGGGGGGAGGGGGGGATGAACATGTTTCTGTTATTTTGTGTGCAGCAACAGACATAAGCCATATGGACAATTGTGGCCTTATTGTGGAAGGCAAATACAATGGCAGAAACGTCGTGTTTCCAGCTAACCTCAATTACATATTCAAATAAAATTCACTAAATAAAACAAAATAATAATTATAAAACAAAAAATAAAATTCTTATCAAATTAAAAACTGAAGTTCAGTGGCAGCTTTAGCTGGAGCTGAAAGCCCAATACTGTACGGGCAGATGTATAATATTCTGATCCTGAAGCTGAAGAAAGTTGTGCTAACTCATATCTACATACAGGCACCTCTATTATAATTACTTAATTATTTTCCATATTGCTCTCTGAACAAAAAATTACACAGGACATTATTTTATTAAGAAAAAAGACAAAAACATACTTGAAAATCTACAGGATACTCATTTAAGTGAGATCTTACAGCTGCAGCATGGTGCTGCCAGGCATGTTAATGGTATTGTACCACAGTTGACAGCTAGATATTTTTTATATATATTATTTCCACCATTTATGTGCTTACAGTAATATCTCATATTTCGCGCGATTTCATTTCACGTTTTTGAATTTCGCAAGCACTACCTAATGTAACCAAGTCTTCTATTTGGTGTAAAATATTGTGAGTCTCGCGAGATCCAGTCAGCTGAATGTGAGATCCAGCCAGCTGAACGCTGTAATATTTTATGTTGCAGCATAAGTATGTTTTTTGATAACTGGCTAGCCGCACTCTTCCTCCCACTGGGTGACGTCAGGGCATACAAGCAGCAGCCAAACACTTCTCTTGAGTCAGTTACATGACTGCCCGGATGAAATGCGTCACCTTTATACTGTACCAGTATATGTGAAGAATACAGTTAATAAATATAATTGTAATAAGTAAAATAAATAAATGATTGCCATTTGACAATCATTTCATGGGACACGAGACAGAACAGCTGGCCACCGTCTTGTATGACGTCACAGTCCTCATACCAGTTTCTCCTGCGCCATCCTACTGACCACCCGGGCTGCTATTGTGTGCTTTTTTTGGTGGTGCTACCACTTGTCGAGTCAAGATAATGACCTCTACCTCTACTGGGGGTGCTACTGGTGCTGGTGGGACAGACCCACATAAGCGGCCAATACGGAAAGGGAGAAGCGGGACTGTAGTAAGGGAGTTATGTTTGCCAAGTACTCGAAGCAGGATAAGCAGCGCGTGATTAAGTTACCTGAGGAAGGCCTAAAAACTAATGAGATAAAAAAGATTACTGGTTTTCCAGAAAGCACAATCAGGTCAATTAAGGCAGAATTTGTATCAATTGGAGGTTATAAATGGAAAAATCAGAGGTTGATGAAGAGTGGCCAGTCTATATTGTTATTTTTACCATTAGTCTATGTATTTGAATTTGGCGCAATTTTCCCGCAATATTTCTTGCGAAATACAAGAGCTTACAGTACTAGCTGTTCAGGCAGTCAGCTATTCTTTGCTACAACTTCCATTGTACAGGAGATAACCGAAATACCCAGAGAAAACCTGTGATGTTTGGTCAGGTCCTACCCTCTCACATCCAACCTTGGGACTAAACCTAGGATGCAGTAGTGAGAGTTATGTATCTGTTTATCTCAACACATCTGTACAGTTGCATCAGGACTTTGCTAGGTATACACACTTACCAGTATATTCCCTCCAACCACATTTTATTAAATATTATTTTCAATCATAACACACGAGATAACTGTATTTATATATCTAAATACAAATTTTCATTTTCCTGTTCATCATGTTCATTAACTAACATTAAAGCTTTCAGTTTTCATCAAGGAGAAAAATTCTCAAGGGCAGAAAGTGAAAATAAGGTTGTTGGGGAAACTGGCAACAAACTGCTTCTCTTTAGGCATTATACATACCATCACTTTTAATTTTTTTCATTTTCAACTTTTCAATTTCTTCTTGTGTGGGAGGAACATCATCTTCTTCCTCCTCTTTTTCTTTTACCTTGGCCTTATAGGGATCTTCTTCAGGGATTAGACCATCAGGATCAACACTACAGTTCCACATGGTAACAACACCATCTGCACCAACCTGTTGACACAAAAAAAAAAAAAAAAAAAAATCATATATTTAAAAAGCTATAATCCATACTAGTACTGATCCTACTACATTTTGTAACCGAACATCATATTAATTACGCCAAAATGAATACACATTGTATTACTTATGTTAAACTACAGAAAAACTTCACTAAGGCAGACTAATTGGGAGGGAGGGGTGTCCGGGATAAGAGGTTATCCGCCTTGGAGCAAATTAAAAACAAAATAAATAAATAAATAACTCCATTTCAAGCAAAAAACGAGTACAACACCAATGTATCCAATTTTCATGAATGATATATATGTTTAAAAAAAAAAAAAGTAATGTACACAAAGAACTGTACACTTACCCCCAAAAATGTAAGGCAGATCCAGCTGGACATGCCTCTGACTATAAGAGGCTTGCAGTCACTCTTTGAGTCTGAGTGCTTTGAAATTCCATATTCAGTGCATATTTGCGGGGGAGCAGCACCTTTTCCGAGCTTTTCAATCACCTTTAACTTTTTGTTCCCTGATAAGGTTTTAGGCTTAACCTTCTCACCACCCTTACGGGCACCAAACACTTTCTTAGAGGCCATGTTTATTGTCTAATTTTTCAATAATAATGCAAAAATATATACTGTATGTTACATCAGCCTATAGCATAATCACATTACTGGTAATGTCAAATGAGTTTCAAAATAAAGTTCACCATGCCTATATGGCAATAAAACACAATTGACGGACCGAGAGAGCAAAAGTGTTGCTATTACGAGCGACGCTAATTTATGACCGAGCGCATAATGCGTCTTCCTTTGTTTACGAGTGTGTGGTGTGGGTGGGTCACGAGGTCTGTCCGCCTTGCTCCCTTGAAATTGTGGTTTATGGTGGACACGTCATCTTAAAACAAATTATGTCCAACTTTTTTTTTTTTTGGCAAATAAATTTTGTCCGGCTTAAGTGGGTTCCGCCTTTGCAGGGTCAGCCATAGCGAGGTTTTACTGTATATACCAAAGTAAATGCATATCCCAATAACTATCATCCATGATCCAATAAGGCTTCACACCGTGTGTGGAGAGATACTTATTTTTAAATAACTGTACTATACCTTGTGTTTTCACTGAGACACTACAAATTATGAAAATGTCAAACATTGTACCAAAGTTATATTGGACCACAACCCTCAGCTAAAAGGTATGCCATTCCACCTTTTGACATTGTTATGGTACTCTTCTGCAAGTTGTGTCAGATAAATTGATATCACGGTAAATTCTAGCAAGATGTTTGTAAAGAATACATGTAAAAGATCACTATTAGCCTATAATTAAAAAAAAAATGGATGACATGTACAGTACTACAACATACATAATGTAACAGCTACTCACCGTACACAAACCTAAAGTCTTTTCCTCAAAGAACACAGCAATGACTGTGTCTTTGTTGCCACCAATGGAATATTCTTGCAGATTTTTAAATTTCCCGAAGGGACAAACACGTGTTGTCATGTCCCGTGAACCAATTGCAAGAACCCTGATGGGAAAAAATATATATTATATAACCAATACTCTTTAGTTAAATTAAGCTAAGTTAGGATAAACAGTCAAATTAGAGTACAGTACAATAAAATAAAACTTGCACTTTTAAAGTAAACAAGATAGCTATTCAGTGAGCAAAAATAAAAATAGGAAAATAAGTAGCAAAAGAGAAAGAACTGGACGTCATTTAGAATATACAGTACATACTGTACAAGTACACTTGTTGAAATGAAGGTTCAGTGAGGTGTTCCAGATACTGTATCAGGTATTTGGATTAATAACTGTTGGTTGCTACCAGAGATCTTTTGTTTACGTCAACTCAAAACTTTGCCAATACTCTTATTATCCAGCTGCTGCCTTAACTCAGAATAGGGTTTCCTATCCTTCAGCATCACCTCACACATCCACCTCACAATTCTCATTTCAGGTCGCTCAAGCCTGCATGTCATCCTCTTTAGCCATCCATGTGTCACTGCCATGCAATATTACTTCTCACACCAGTTACATACATCTTTCCTTTCACATAAATGATATCAACATAAAAAATAGTAAAGTTATGCATTTTAACTAACCTGGAATCAAAAGACCAGTCCAAGCAAGTTGTGTCATCATAAGCACCATGGAAGACTCTCTCCATAACAAACGGATCAAACACTCGCTTGTTGGTGCCCGGAGCACAGTACACAAACACTGTGGGGAGGTAATTAACAAATATTGGTTTAATAAATTTCGACAGCACTATGAAATCACATTCCCATGGATCACAGAACATTTAGACAGTACTCTACACTGTAACAGTTCACCTAATTACAACCATGGAATAACTTGAGATTAAATGTACTGTATGCCTAAAGGTGAATACAGTACAGTATAGGTTTACAGTACCTTGCTATATGTTACTTTGTCATACATTGTTTCATTATACACTGTTGATGAATTTTTTTATACAACACTGGCCTTCGAATGTTGATTACCGTCACCAATATATTCCTCTGCCAAATCCTCTCCCAGAGTAAGTCTACCCATCGCAATATTTGCTTAAGCTCATTCGTTTAGAGTTAAAACCTTATCAAAATTCTGTAAAATGATTGGAAAACACCCAGCGATTGATAATTGTGATATTTATTCCCCTTGTGATAAAAACCAAGAAATTTTTTTAACTAGAGGTTAAATGAGATATGTTAAGGCATTTTGATGCTGGTAAATGAGATGTTGATATCACCAGAGTCTTTGGCCTGCCTTCCACGTCAGTGAGAACAATTCATGAGAAAGGAGAAAAATTGAAAAATATGCTCAAGGTGTGACACCTTTAACTGCTACTAAAATACAGTAACTCATTGCAGATGTGGAGTAATGGAAAATATAGAAAAAAGTTTAAATATATGAATTGAAGATCAAAGTCCATGAAATGTGCTAATTAGTATGATTATTCAGGAAAACCCAAGAATTTGTTTGAAGACTTGAAGAAATATTATGGTGAGAGTTCAGATACAGAAACCTTTGTGGCCGGTCGTGGTTGATTTGAACATTTTACTGCAAACTTTGAATCAAGGTGTTATATAGTCATACTTAAGGCTTATTATTTGCAACACAGCTTCTCCTAGCACTTCAAGGAAACGGATGATAAAAATAAGCCAAAAATAAGGGATTTCTGGCCTGGTTAAGAACTTCATGTTTTTAAAAAAAATTAAAATGTTTTTGTACAAAGCAACAGCACAAATACCTCTAAAATTCCTGGCCAGGTACACTTACCTGCCTTAATACATTGCTTATGAAAAAGTTAGGTTTGTTTATCACTATTTCACACACCATAAGGGTTTTCCTTGTGATAAATGAGAACTTCTTGTACAGTATAAGTTAACAAGGTATTGAAGTCTTACCTGCATTTTCTTTGGTTAAAGCAATGTGCTTCCCATCAGGACTAAATTTAATGCTCTTGATTGGTTGATTGAACCGCTTTCGATACAGCACATTGCGGAAGTTGAGATTAATGATGTGCACCTCACCATCTGTTATCATCGGGAGCACAAAGAAAAACCTTGTACTATATACTAAGAAAGAGTGGGGAGGGGGGTAAACAAATGTAGAATGGGACAGTAATGGGATAAGTAAAAAATTAGAAATGTCCAGTTACTTATATACCATATATGAACTGCAGTATTGAACATGTTATAACTTTAAATTATTTTACCCTCTTCTGCAGCAACTAGTATAAGTCCATTGGGAGAAAGTGCTAATGAGGTGTAGTTGAACCGAGCCTCAATAGGAAGAGTGTGAGATCGGTTGTTGCGAAGATCATAAAGAGATATTTTGTTGCCCACGGGACAGATGACTGTATTGCCATCGTGGGAGAAGATAATGTCACCATGTCTGTAAACAGTTCCCAATAGATTGGAAAACTGAAAAAGAAAGGATACGTTAGAATCTTCCATTAAATGATTTTAACGTTAATTTTAATATTTTGTTAATATCAATCTGCCTTTTCGATTATTCTTCTGTTTTAGTCATGTTCTATGTCCTTTTCTGGATCAACATGGACTCTGGATTCATAATCAGAGTCTGCCTGATTGACAACATTATTGTAGCCAGACTTATTCTTTGGAAGACAGACAACCTTTTGTTATTCCCTTTAAACAGATTTGCAATACCTATACAGTACTGTATTATGTCAAAATCATTGTAACACATATGCTACCACTGATTTCTGTTATCATACTCAACTTCAGGTCTCTAGGACACTGTACTGTATGTGCCTTTAGAACAAGAGTGAGATTATTAGTATTTATTTTTAATTAAAAATCAACTGCCCCCACTCCCTCTTTGAATCCTTTGTACAGTACAGTATTATTATCTTCATATGGATTGCTGCTCTATCTCTTATTCCCAGTGACTTACCTCTTTACTAACTACCATATAATTATTATATTTATGTTTGAAAAATCAACTTTGACTTGTCATTACACTACTGTACTATATAGCTCAAAATAGACATGCTGTAAGAAAAACACAAACTGGTCTGCAAAAACCATTTATTTCTTTATACAACATAAACCAACTTAATCACAGTAAGACTCTTTGAGGATTATTTAAGTTAGGTCAGGTGCGGGTTATCTGCTTTAAAGCAATAATGAATAATCATTGGTTCTGATCATAAAAAAATTCTAACATTGGTTTCTAAAAACTAGCTTGTATAATTTTTTTTTCATTTCAGAAAATATCAAAGGGGAAAAAATCACATCCTTAACCCTTTAGTGACGATCAACACAACTGTTGTGTAATGCCCACCATGACAATGCCCACGACTGTTGTCTTATAATTTTTCCCACCTGCATTTGAACACTCACAAGGGTTTTTGTGGGTTCCTAGCCAGCCTTCCACATACATGAATTTGCCTGAAGTGTCTGTGATGTTCAGAGGAATTTCGAGACTGTCCAAAAGGCTGCTGGGAAAAACACATGATGCAAAATTTCTAATTGTGATGATGATGATGATAATACAAACCTTGTAGCGGTAAGATAACATGTTACTGCAGAAATCTAATGCTATTTAAAACTCCAGTAACTTGTTACTTCTCTCTTTCTCTGTAGAGATTGAACAGCACTCACACTTCTGTAAGAGAAAAAATGAGGGTACAGTAGTATACAAAATTTTCTTTTTATAGAAAAGAAGTTTATCATTACAACTGGACTTTAAAACATTCCAAGGTACAATTAACCTTTTTTCCGTTAAAACCTTAAGCAGATAAAAACAAAAGTTCATTTGGCATATAAAAAACTTGAGTGTTAAGTCTAGTTTAAAAATTACGGTAAGTTCGTTGTTCTTAAGCAGCTTGACTCAGAAATACCCCCATCCTCAGGAATTTTCCACCCTGTACTGGGGAAAGTTTTCTGAGAGTTTAAACTACATACACATCTAGTATGGACAAACACACAGTTGTATTAAAATTTGCAAACACCACTGTACATGTACAATACTGTACAGTAGAATCCCAGTTATCCGGCACCAGTGGGGATTGAGAGGTGGTGGATAAAAAGATTTTCCACTTAGTTTAATCTCACTTTTAGGATCCTCCAATAAATCCTACAATGCACAGTGGTACAGGATGACCTAAAAAATTCGTGTCTCCATTGCATTAAGCATTAAATATTGAGCAAAATGAGACCAAAATTGTCTGCCAAAGTAGCAACAGTCAAGGTCCACATATTTACCATACATTTTGTTTAATAAGGCGGGGCTTCGCCCTCCGGTTAGGAAGTTAGGTAAAGTTAGGTAGGTTTCTTTGGTTGGTTAGGTCAGGTTCTATTTGGACCGAGTTAATGTCGTCTCAGTAAATAATGATGACTGACCTGCCGCCAATTTTTCATAGAAACCAATTAAAAAAATGCTGCAATTTCACTGTGTTTTACAGTGGACATTGTCACAGTTTTTGCAAATGTGTTAAAAAGTGGTTACTTCTAAATTACACCTAATCTAACCTTAGTTGATAAGAAAACAAGCAGCAGAGATAATGTTAGAAGACCTTACCAACCTAACCAAAGAAACCTACCTAACTTCCTAGCAATGGGGATCTACCCCCCTGGATCCCTTGGCATATTACAGAATCTTTACCGTGATAGTTTCCTCCTATATACAGTACATAAAAATGGAGGTAAAATTATAGTTTCGGTCAACCCTGTATTTGGATATCCAAACTAATGTAACCTAACCAAACCAAACTTAACTTAACTTAACCTAACCTAACCTAACCTAACCGGGGTCTTTGCTTCCACATACCTCCTCAAGATTCCCCTGTCCTGCTTCTGTTCGATATGTTTCTAGTTTTCTTACAGACAGTGCCAACCACCACCTCAATATTAATTTTATTAATAATCTTATACCTTAATATACTCAACAATATTGTCTTCACTGTACCCATCTCAGAAGGTGTAGTAGAGGGTTAACTATATACTGTACCGGGCTCACATGTTGTCAACACCACGTTTGTTTGCGTTCGGTTTGAGTGCTTTAACTCAGGGTCGTGATAGGGAGTCAGGTTAATAGAAAAATATTTTTTTTAGTCATGCAACTTATAAAATAACAAAGTTAATAAAAAAAATAATAGTTTTTAATTAATAGTTGTCTAGTAAAGTAAAATTTTAAGCTTAATTTTTTAAAAATTATTAACTATATAACTCGGTTTCAAGAAATGGGTATATTTGTTTACATGTGAAGTATTTAGATCCGGATTCAAAAACATTGTGTTATGGTGGCTAGTTATATAAAGTTAATATGAATAAATTAAAATAAAAGGCCTAAAGAAAAAGCACTTTGGACCTTTTGAACAACAGTATAAAAGTTCGGTATTATTGTGTTTACACACCGTTCATTCCTACCACTAATATATTATCATATTCGAATAAGACGTCTAATTATAAGATAATTTTCATCTACAGGTATTACATTACCGGCGGAAATGTATAATACCGGAAATAGCTTTTCCAAATAAATTTCTATTTTCTTCCATTATTTCCCGCCATTATCGTCTGCCTCTCACCCGTGTCTCGCGTCTCCTTCATAAATCATGACGCGCAGGCGTACCCGTACACGTCACGCGGCCAATCAAAAGCGTTTTGCTAATTCAGAATATATTTGGCCCAATCAAAATCGAGTTTTATTTTGGGTCTCGTATTTTGAAATTCAAGGTCAGTTCCGGCCGTGGAAGTCTGCGATGGATGTCACCTAAAGTATATGGAGCTGATTGAGAGTTTTTGGAAATAAACGTAGAAACTATAGTGTTTTTTCGATGGCATGGTGTTCTTCAGTAAAGTGTACTAAGAGCAAGACTGAGTGTAAATATCACAAAGACCAACATATGTGACGTTGGGTAAGAATCCCAGAATGCAACGACGACCAAGAACCAGGCCAATAAGGTAAGAAATAGGTGATTCCCTCATATGGTGAGAGTCAGTTAAGTTAGGTTAGGTTAGGTTTTGGGTTTTCTAGTGTTTTTTGTGTATTTTTTACTCGCTAAGCCACTTTTTTCGGAAAACGTCAAACGAAAAAAAACTCGCTAAAAAAACCCGGCTAATTTCCGCCAAAAATGAAGGTCATATGCGGTTTAAACACACACAAATACACTAGAAGAATATATTTTATACTTGCTAAAAGTGAACGGTGTGACAAGGCAAATTTACCAAAAGTTCAAGTCTTGTAAGACAGGAGTCAGTAGAGGTGCATACAATAGTCTTTCTTAATAACGATTTCAGAATTTTCAACTCAGTAATTCAATGTGTCAAGTATTCAATAGAGTACTTATTGACTGAACCAAAAATCTTATTAAGCATTCTAATTCTTTTTTTTTGCGAACGGGAAAATTGGAGACTAAACACGGATATATATTATGAATTGACATTTGGGGAGATAGTTTTAATTATTGGTTGACTTGTGTAACTACTAACTTTATTACATTACGCCTTTAAAGATCTCTCCAGCTCCCATTAGTCACAGCTGGATCAAGGAGTATCATTTCTCTCTTGTGATCCGTGAAAGACAAAGAAATACGATGCTAATTTTCTTCTGCTTAATGTGTTTCTGAGGCGTGCGGAGAGGCATTGCCATGCAACCTGCATAATGCGTCACTGAGGCGTGCGTAAGGGTGTTGCCATTCAGAGTGCATAATGCATCATGGAGGAGACTGTGGGGATCTTGTCAGTCAGTGTACGTAATGCGTCACTGAGGCGTGCATAGGAGCCTTGCAATTCAGACTGAAATGCTTCAGGGAGGAGTTTGCAGGGGTCTTGTCAGTTTCTGTGCGTAATGCGTCACTGAGGCGTGCGTAGCGAGGTCCTCACCTGCTCAGTAATGGGATATAGACACGCGTAGGACAGAATAGTTAAGATTAGGTAAAGTTAAGGAGCTCAGGTTCAATTACGTAATTTTACATTATGTTGGATTCTTTTAAATTGGTTTAAATAAGGTTAGTGGTACTTTAGATTAGGTCAAATTAGGTTAGTGTAAGTTAGGTTAAATTGAACTAGATTAACATGATTTAACATATCCTAATCTAACCTAAGCAAATCTAATCCAATTAATGTGGCATATCTAAATCTAATCTAACCTAACAAACTGTAGTTTATCCTAATATAGCTCTCTGTAATCTAACTCAACCTAATATTACCTGATCTAAGATACTTAAGGAACAACTTAATCCAAAAAACAACCATTGTTAACCTAACCTCCCAAGTCAAAATAATCAAATTAAATCTAATCTCCCATAATTTAACCTAATTTTAATCTAATGCAACGTCATATAACGTAATCTAAACTTAATTTAACCTAACAATAAGGCCCCGTATTAATGGGCCCCAAATCCAGTGGGTTCTAGTCCTGATGGTTAGGTTGGGGCCCACTGAGACTAGGGACCCACTGAGATAAGGGGTCCATCTCAGATTGGGGACCTATTCGACCTTGTGTTCCGTATACGTCAAGTGTTGGCAATGTCAGTGTTATTCAAGTGTGTGTGTGTGTGTGTGTGTGTGTGTGTGTGTGTGTGTGTGTGTGTGTGTGTGTGTGTGTGTGTGTGTGTGTGTGTGTGTGTGTGTGTGTGTGTGTGTGTGTGTGTGTGTTGAAGCACTGTAGCACACACGCACATGAGCCATTCTCCCTCCCTCTCACCTCCTACGTCTTCACCTTTCTCTCCTCACCTTTCCCTACCTCCTCCTACACCCATCCCCCTTTCCTCCTCTTCTCTTTTTCTCTCGTCTCTCCTTCTGTCCCCCCCCTTTCCCTCTTTTCCCCTCTAGCCTCGCATCCCCTCACCCTCTCCTCTTCCTCACCCTCTCTACTATCCCCTTCCCTCACTATCCTTACTCCTTCTCCTATCCTCGACTAACCCCCCTATCCCCACTTCCTTCTCTCTCACCCTCATATCCTTCCTCTTTCCCTCCCCCTCCACCTCACCCATCTCCCCCCCCTCTTTCCCCGTCTGGCTGCTGGGTGACCCCCAGAGTGGTATGTGTTAGTCCTTGACGCTGGGAATTTTAATTAGATGTGTTGGTTTGTTTTAGTTAACTGACAGTTTTTATTATGTGTTGTCTGTCTGTCTCTTTCTTTCTATTTGTCTGTTTGTATTATTATTTTTTATTATTACTATTATTGTGTGTGTGTGTGTGTGTGTGTGTGTGTGTGTGTGTGTGTGTGTGTGTGTGTGTCTGTTTTATCTCCCCTCTTACATACTTAAGGGAAGAAGGAAGAGGCAGCCTGACACCCCTCAGTCAACATCACCCCTTCAGATCACCTGACCCTCTCACCCCACCCCCCCACCCCCACACTAACAGGTCTATATATGCGAAATACTAATTATCTCTCCTTAACTATCCTAACAGCCGAACCCAACTGAACATAACTCAACCTAACCTAACCAAACCTAACCTAGTGTATTCTAACCTAGCATGGCCTAACAGTGTATCCCAAACAACCTAACTTAGCATAGGCCTAACTTCATGTAATCTAACCTAACATATGCTGAAAGTAACAGAAAAGTACAATTTATTTTCATGAATCAATTAATGTTAACTGTGGATTAGCTTCTTGTTGATTCCTTTGTGTGTGTGTGTGTGTGTGTGTGTGTGTGTGTCCGTCATTTCACACACACACAGTCAAGGTCATAGTTATCAGCACAGGATCTCAGTGACTACAATGGTCAGAGGTCATAGGGTGGCCCGGGACGATGTTTTGAGCATTAGGTCAAGGGTGAGGGACTGTGTTGTGCCCTTCTTGGTGTAGTGTCGTGTGTCTGCCTCACACACAGCCACACAAAAGGCGTAGATATAACTATCCCATTTCGTCCCGTCTGTGATAAGTGACGCCACACCAACTAGCTATCTCGTCAGTCAATCTGCCAGCCAGCCAGCCAACCAGTCAGTTAGTCAATCAGCCAACTAGCCAATCAGCCAGTCAAAAAGCCACTCAGCCAGCCAACAAACCAACTAGCCAGTCAGCCATTAAGCCACTCAGCCAGACAGCTACACCCGGCGCCTGGCGTAACTTATCAAGCAGTGACGTGTGTCAGTGACCATAATTTTTGTGCGTCAGTGCAGCGTGTGGTGTGAGGGGCACTAACCCTGTACGCCAGCCCCACCACTCCTCTGCTAGCCTACCCTGCCCTCTACATCCCCTCCTCTTCACTATCCCTCTCTCCTCCTTACTACCTCCCCTCCTCAATGCCCCTCCCTCCTCCTCACTACCCAAAGGAGTAGTTGTTTTAGTGCTGTACAATATATAGCTACTTAGTGTGTATGGAGTGTAAGGAATGACCATACATGATAACTCTTTACTTTGGTTTGTAAGGGAGTGATCTTGTAGCTACTTTCGTGAGGTATCGTACAGGTTTGGTGCTGTTGAGGTGTCCAAGAGCAACACGTGCACGAGGCCCCGAGGTGTGTGTGTGTGACTGAGAGGAACTACTAGGAGGTGGTATCAGTCAGTCACGGGTTCGTCCGTAGGTAGAGAGAGGCTTACTGAATCATAAAAGCTAACTGATTTAAAAACAAAGCAAGACTCTGCAGTAAGAGAGGGGAGGGACTGAGGGAGAGAAGGTTGTGGGAAGGGGTAAGGGAATTAGAGCCGGGAGGATTGAAGTGAAAAGGGAACGGAGAATGTGAAGGAAGAGGGAAAGGGAGGAGTGAGGGGAGGGAAGAGAGGGGATAAGGGAGAGGATAACGAGAAAGAAGATGGGAATACAGGAGGTGATGAGAGGGAGAAAGGAAGAAGGAAGGGGATACATTCACACTCATTCAGCCATCCACAGATACAGTACATCCAGACTCACGGTGTGGGTGTACTCACGGTGTGGGTGTAGGGTGTGGGCGGTGGGGCTAAATGGGTGGAGGGTGCATGGTCGTGGTGGTTGTTTATCACATCAGAAACCATCCGTCGGTCTGTCGGTTTGTCGGTCTGTCGGTCTGTCGGTTTCCGTTAATTGGCGGAGCTGGCGGAACCCTACAGAAGGAGAAGGGAGAGGGAAGGTGGTGGAAAGATTGGTAATATATAGATGGACGATGAATGGAAGGATGGATAGCCAGAATAGAGATGGATGAGCTACAGAAAGATAAATAGACAGGTTCGATCTATACCCTCTGAATAAACTGTCAACGGTGATGAAAAAGTATACATAATTATCGTTTGAGTTTTATATATGTTCATTAACCTGTTCAATAGATGAGTTTTAATGAATCTTTTGGTATTTTTTGGATCAAACTAATGTGAGTGTTGGTAATCAATGGAGGGAGTGGGAGGCCAGAATTTCAGCTGTCTTGGTTTTGTGGTTCATCCGCTGAAATTTCACCCCACCTCCGGCATTGTAGTTACGTCACAAGCGTTCGTGTATATCTTGTGCCTCAGTGAAGATATTAACCCTTTGAGGCCGAGGGGGTTAAAACATAGTCATCAAAGGGTTAAAACATCCTCATCAAATATTTTAAATCATCGTCATAGAGTTAAACCAACATCTTCAGGGGTTAAACCATCGTCATCAAAGGGTTAAATAAATATCCGTAAACCAGTGAATGAATAAATATTTAATATATTTTTTTTTGTACGTTAAAAGTTAAACAAGTATTATTTTCACGTAATGAATAAACAAACAAGCGCAGTTTATGCATCAATGAATTAACAAGGAAATATTTGTGCGATATTGAACAAACAAAGAGAATAAGACTACGGAAATACGGCTTATTTATGTCACCCGTGATATTTGTATTCGTTTCTTGAACCAACAGAGTATTTGTAGGTACAGTAGCGGTGTGGCAGCCTCAGAGGAACAGTATGTGGGGGAGGTACAGTATGTGGGAGAGGTACAGTATGTGGGAGAGGTACAGTATGTGGGAGAGGTACAATATGTGGGGGAGGTACAGTAAGAACATAAGAAGAACATAAGAAAATAAGGAGTCTGCAATAGGCCGGTTGGCCTGTGCATGGCAGCTCCTGGATTGAGCGGTGAATGGTAGTGCTCTTTCCCACCGAGTATGGGAGCAAACGCTCCTCTGGCAGTGTGAACGACAGACAAAAACTACCTCAAGGAGAGGAAGCCAACCTAACCCCACCTAACCCCTGAGTTGTGTGTGATATTTGACTAGTTGTGATGAATGAAGAAATTTCATTTAATTCCTTTTCACTTTAACTTATCTCTTTCTCCCTCTTTTCATTTTTCCTCTTTCATCCTAACTTCCTCTTTCATCTCCCCCTCTCTCGTTTCCTCTCTCTCTCTTCCTCCATTTACAATCATAATTCACATATCATAGCCTATGTTCATAATCCTCATCCTCTTCCTGCAACTGTCAAGTGAATTGTGATACCCGGAGGTGTAGTTGCAGGAAGCATGGTCTAGAGTGCTCAGTTGCTTGTAGATATTACAGAGGGGTGGGCTGCACAAATGCCATGTCATCTGTGGACACCCAACCCGAAGATGACAATACTGAGTTTAAAAAGATTCCATGTCATAGGTTGATGAATTTCAACTGACTGATCATGCTATATGTAACGTCACTATTTGGTGCACTTTGTTTACGTGGTAACGTGATCTTTACTAGCTATATGACTTATCTACGCACATTAAAAATATGTTATGAAAATAAACTAAAATTTGTTTTCCAATAATGTGTTTAGTTATAGGAAACTGCAGTGATAAAGATTTTGTACAATACTGGCATAGTAAAGATTTTTTGGGGTAGTGGTAACCACCTATAACATATAAAACCGTGTACAGTTCTTTAAAAGCTTGCATTATTTCATTCAAAATTGTTTTAAATAAGGACAAGGGAGAGCAGGATAGGAAACGGTTACCACAATGCAGTAGTTATGTTATAATTACAAATATAGAGTTAATCGATCAAAGTCGGCAGGGAAAAAAAACAAAAATTTTAAGTTAATAAGTATATTTATTTCTGATTTTCAATAAAACTTGACAACAAATCATCATTACAAAGGTATGTGTTAAAAGCCAGATGCTATCTTTGGCTTGATACCAAATATTCCATTATATCTTTTTATTTATATAACTGAAAAAAAAAACGTAAAAAATATAAATTATTTCCTTCCCTGAATTCAACAAAATTTGTTAAGTTTGAGGCCAAATTTCTTAGCTCTCGCTTCTATAGCTGCCCTTTGTTCTTGACTTAAGCCTGGGCCGGAGTAGGGCCTCTTGTTGCCCACAATCATTTTCCTCTCTGAAGAGGGGTTTTCAATGGTCACTAGCTCTTCTTGCTTTGGGACCACTTTTTCTACATCCACGGGACGTTTCAGAGGACACATAAGTGTAGAAAATGTTTCAATTTCTTCTTTTGGCAAGAGTGGCATTTCTAGACTTGGTGATTCATTCTCTTTTCCTCCTTTACGTTCAGGAACGTATTGTGTAAACATTTCGGGGTTGCGCCATTTCATCCACAGGTAGACGTATGCTTGGTCATAACGCTTGCCCATGCGTTTCATCAAAATCCCAGTTCTCTTTAGATGCATTCCAAAATTAGAGAAAGCAGCCTGAGTTAAACCATTCTTTTTGCAGTAAGAGACATAATCGTCTTGCAACTCCTTACGAAAAATTCTGTCATTGTCACAATCACTGAAGATAACCTTTTGAAGTATATAGGTCATGAATGAATCTCGGCCAGGGTAAGGGCGAGGGTCGTTGACAAATTCAGCAAAAATTCTGTTTTGCAAGTCCATTTTGTCGATATGGATTTCTTACATCTTACTCAAGGACATCAATTTATTTTTCGGGGTGTTGGAGCAAAAAATAAATATTACTCAGGTTGGAACTTTCAATAGTGAGGTTAATTGAGTGTGTGGGGTGGTGGTAAAATTTATTATAGTCGTGAGACAGAATTGTGGTGAAGATCGTAGTACAAATCTATCCTCTCCTTACTACAATCTCCCTTCCCTTACCATCCTTCCACTGATTGAGTGTTGCAGTGAAAATGTATTGTGTTGTAGTGAAGATGTAGTACTAGTGTCGCAGTGATGATATATATTGTGTTGTAGTGAAGATGTAGTACTAGTGTTGCAGTGATGATATATATTGTGTTGTAGTGAAGATGTAGTACTAGTGTTGCAGTGAAGATATATATTGTGTTGTAGTGAAGATGTAGTACTAGTGTTGCAGTGAAGATATATATTGTGTTGCAGTGAAGATGTAGTACTAGTGTTGCAGTGATGATATATATTGTGTTGTAGTGAAGATGTAGTACTAGTGTTGCAGTGATGATATATATTGTGTTGTAGTGAAGATGTAGTACTAGTGTTGCAGTGATGATATATATTGTGTTGTAGTGAAGATGTAGTACTAGTGTTGCAGTGATGATATATATTGTGTTGTAGTGAAGATGTAGTACTACTAGTGTTGTAGTGATGATATATATTGTGTTGCAGTGATGATATATATTGTGTTGTAGTGAAGATGTAGTACTAGTGTTGCAGTGATGATATATATTGTGTTGTAGTGAAGATGTAGTACTAGTGTTGCAGTGATGATATATATTGTGTTGTGGTGAAGATGTAGTACTAGTGTTGCAGTGATGATATATATTGTGTTGTAGTGAAGATGTAGTACTAGTGTTGTAGTGATGATATATATTGTGTTGTAGTGAAGATGTAGTACTAGTGTTGTAGTGATGATATATATTGTGTTGTAGCGAAGATGTAGTACTAGTGTTGTAGTGATGATATATATTGTGTTGCAGTGATGATATATATTGTGTTGTAGTGAAGATGTAGTACTAGTGTTGCAGTGATGATATATATTGTGTTGTAGTGAAGATGTAGTACTAGTGTTGCAGTGATGATATATATTGTGTTGTAGTGAAGATGTAGTACTAGTGTTGCAGTGATGATATATATTGTGTTGTAGTGAAGATGTAGTACTAGTGTTGCAGTGAAGATATATATTGTGTTGTAGTGAAGATGTAGTACTAGTGTTGCAGTGAAGATATATATTGTGTTGTAGTGAAGATGTAGTACTAGTGTTGCAGTGATGATATATATTGTGTTGTAGTGAAGATGTAGTACTAGTGTTGCAGTGAAGATATATATTGTGTTGTAGTGAAGATGTAGTACTAGTGTTGCAGTGAAGATATATATTGTGTTGTAGTGAAGATGTAGTACTAGTGTTGCAGTGAAGATATATATTAGTGTTGCAGTGAAGATATATATTGTGTTGCAGTGAAGATATGGGAGAGATATGAGAGAAAGGAAGGGAGAGGTAAAGTAGGAAAATAAGAGATGGAAGGAATAGAAGGAGGAGAAGGAAGAAGAAGATGACGTAAAGCACAAAATAATAAAGGAAGGGTGTGTGTGTGGTTGAAGGGAATAATTAGAATGAGGGAATAAGAAGAGAAAGAGGAATAGGGCAGAGAAGGGGAGAGTTTACTAAGTATACACGCCAGGTATACATACAACACACCATCATAATTAACCGGTTTAGTGTTATTATTTGAGCTTAACAATGTTGACTTAACAATACAGAAAATTTGCATAATATTTGTATAACAAATACATTTCAGGTGTACAGTGTGTGGGTGTTGTTGCTATGACCTGACCTGACCTGACCTAACCTAACCTGACCTGACCTGACCTAACCTTACCAGACCCAAACTGACCTGATTCAACCTGACCTGACCTAACCCAACCAAACCTGACCTAATCTAACCCAACCTGACCCAACCTACATATTATTATAATCTATATATTACAAAAATGCTAAAAAAATAAAAGAAAAATTATGTATTTGACAAAGTGGCTCCATAGATTACCTGAATAATAACTATCATTAAACACCAAACACAGAAGAAGAATTAAAATGAAATACTTTAATTTTAATTCCTCTGATTTGTGATAAACCTTTGACAAAAATCACGAGGCAGATTATTTTTTACCTTTTTTAGCTTCAAAAGAATAATCTCACCGAGGCGTTTAGCCACAATTTCTGCTTAAATTATCCTTTAACAACAGACAATAGTATAACCAATGGATTTATATACACAATCATACACATTATGTATATAGACTCGTGTTGGTCTCTCTCCCTCCTTCCTTCCTTCTTTCTCTCCATTCTTTCTTCCCTCCCTCTCTATCTTTCTTCTTTCTCTCCTTCCTTCCTTCCCCATCCTCCCACCCTCCCTCCCTGCGCCATGACAACATCTTTCACGCTTAAAAAAAATTGCCAAAAATGACGACCCCCCCGTCTCTCTCTCTCTCTGCTGTTGAGATAAAACTTTCTTCGCGACAAAACACTTTTCTTCGCCTCATAAAACTTCCTCTTAGTAGTAGTGGCTGTCAGCTGCCTCCCACCCCCCCCACACATACAGCCTCCACATAACCTAACCTAACCTAATCCTTCAGTACAATACGAGGCATCGAGTCCAGCACTGAACTTAATTGTCTTCCTTTCTCAAACTGGAAAGTCGAGCACCTCCTCCTCCTCCCTCTCACTACCACTGCTCTTGTCCCCATTCTGTCCTCTGACCTCACACACCCTGTCACTGTGATCGACCTTATCAACCCGTCACCCGCAGCCCCTGGCCACCCTCACCACCCGCCGCCCTGCCAACCGCTCTTCCCACAACTCGCCGCCCCTGTCACTCTCCACCCCATCACACTCCGCCCCGTCACCCCTGCCCCGCACAACCCGCCGCCCCTTTCACTCTCCCCCCCCTCACCCCCCCCCCTCGCCCCTGCCGCCCCCACCACCCGCCGCCCACCACCCTCGGTTATGAACTATTATTGAAATAGCCTCCTCAAAGCGGCTGGGCAATACTGATGTAGCCAGATAGTGTGTGTGTGTAACCTAACCTAACCTAGGCTGTCTCATAAGAACATAAGAACATAAGAAAATAAGGAGTCTGCAATAGGCCGGTTGGCCTGTGCATGGCAGCTCCTGTCGAGAGTTACTACCACTCTCTATCATCCATGAATCTATCTAGCCTCCTTTTGAAACTTTCCAGAGTTCCCGCACTTACTACAAAGTTGCTAAGCTTGTTCCACTCGTCCACCACCCTATTTGTGAACCAGTTTCTTCCTATCTCCCTCCTAAACCTAAACTTATCCAACTTGAATCCGTTGCTCCGAGTCCTATCCTGCTCGGATATTATAAGAACTTTATCTATATCCCCTTTATTGATTCCTTTCACCCACTTAAATACTTCTATCATATCTCCCCGCACTCTTCGTCTTTCTAGGGAATGCAAGTTAAGTTTCTTTAACCTATCCTGATATGGAAGGTTTCTAAGTCCCTGAATCATTTTTGTCATTCTTCGCTGCACCGACTCTAGTGAATTTATATCCATTCTATAATAGGGGCACCAGAACTGAACCGCATAATCGAGGTGCGGCCTAACTAGCGCAAGATATAGTTGCAATAAGACCTCTGCACTCTTGTTACTTACACTTCTAGATATAAAACCCAATACTCTGTTTGCCTTATTTCGAACATTAACGCACTGTTTTCTAGGCCGTAGGTCCGGGCTTACAAGTACCCCTAGGTCTCTTTCACAAGTCGACTTCTCTAGGTTGATGTTGTTCAGGCTGTATACATTATAAGTATTTGTTCTTCCAATATTAAGTATGCTGCACTTGCTGGTGTTGAATTTCATTTGCCATTTTTCAGACCACCCCTGCAGTTTATTTAGATCCTCCTGTAATGCATTTGCATCCTGCCCTGAATTAATTTGCCGCCCTATTTTGGTGTCATCCGCAAACTTGCTTATGTCACTGCTGATCCCAGTATCTAGATCGTTTATGTAGATTATGAACAAGAGTGGGCCTAGTACTGACCCCTGGGGAACCCCACTGGTTACACGGCCCCACTCAGATTTAACACCATCTACGCTGACCCTCTGCGTTCTATCGGTGAGCCATGATTTTATCCAATTTAAAACTTTCCCCTCGATACCATGAGCCTTAATTTTTCTCAGAAGCCTCTGATGCGGTACTCTGTCAAATGCTTTGCTAAAGTCTAAGTAAATAACATCGTAATTTTCGTCATTATCTACTACCTCGAAGACTTTCCTAAAAAACGTTAGCAGATTTGTTAGACAAGATTTTCCCTTTGTAAACCCATGTTGAGAGTCGTAGATTAATTTGCTTTTCTCTAGATGCGATCGGATGCTATCTGCTATAATTGATTCAAGAAATTTCCCCACTACTGACGTCAAACTGATCGGCCGGTAATTTGACGCTGATGCTCTGTCTCCCTTTTTAAATATGGGTACTACATTCGCCTGTTTCCACAACTCTGGCACAACTCCAGTGTCTAATGATTTTGTAAATAAATTTACGAGGGGTCCGCTAATCTGTTCCCTACACTCTTTTAAGACTCGAGGAAAAATTTCATCCGGCCCTGGGGATTTTGTGTTCTTTAGTTTATTTATCTTCTTAAGAACATCCTCTTTTCTGATGGTGATATTCTTTAATTTCTCTTCTTCCTTTCCCTTAAATATCAGTTCCACCTCCGGAATTTCATCGCAAATTTCTTCTGTGAAAACTGATAAGAAGTAGCTGTTCAATGCTTTGCTCATGTCTTCACTGCCATTTATCAATTCTCCCCTCCCTGACTTTAAAGGCCCAACTTTGTCCTTGACCTTTGTCCTATATACCTGGAAAAATCCCTTGGGATTCGCCTTGGATTCTCTTGCTATTTTGATTTCATAGTCTCTCTTTGCTTTCCTTACATTTTTCTTAACATTCCTAGATAGTTCATTATACCTGTTTCTGAGCTGCTCCTCCCCTCCCTTTAATTTCTTATATATTCCTTTCTTTATTCCTATGTCATGTTTAAGTTTTCTGGTCATCCACCTTGGCTCATTCTTATTTGACCTAATTTTTCTGTATGGTATATTTTGTTCTTGTGCTTTATGTAGTATACTGGTGAATATATTATAGTCATGATCAATTGTTGTGTCATCTATGACCTCACCACTTCCTACTGGGAACTGACGTGACTGTTCCCAGGTGACCTCACCTAGGTACCTTCTTAACCCCTGATAATCCGCCAACCGAAAGTTTGGGACTCTGACCATATTGTCATTGTTTTTCGTTTCCCAATTTAGGGTGAACCTGATTTCTCTGTGATCACTGTTACCTAGTTCTTCCCCTACTGTGATATCTCTGATAATATTTTCTTTATTTGTTAATACTAGGTCTAATATATTGTCACCTCTAGTAGGTTCTTTAATTAGTTGTTTCAAAAAATTGTCCTGTACTGCGTCTAGGAAGTCTTCAGATTCATAGTCGCCTACAATGTTGTCCCAGTCAATATTTCTGAAGTTGAAATCCCCCATAATGCATAGGTTGTTATATTTTGCTGCCCTACTCATTTCCTGCCATATGGGCTGAGCTGCTTCTTTGCTAAGACTTGGGAGGTACAGTATGTGGGGGAGGTACAGTATGTGGGGGAGATACAGTATGTGGGAGAGGTACAGTATGTGGGAGAGGTACAGTATGTGGGGGAGGTACAGTATGTGGGGGAGGTACAGCATGTGGGAGTACAGTGTGGGGAGGTACAGTATGTGGGGAGGTGGGGGTGTGGGGAGGTACAGTATGTGGGAGGTACAGTATGTGGGGAGGTACAGTATGTGGGGGAGGTACAGTATGTGGGGGAGGTACAGTATGTGGGGGAGGTACAGTATGTGGGCGGTGGAAGTGATCCCTGTAGCCTCCTTCCTCCAGTTGTTGGTTTACTTAGTCTTCAGTTACTCTAACACACTCTGACTCTCTCGCACTTCACCAGTATCCTTCATATCTACTGCATTCCACTTTAATTTCTCTCCCTCCTTCCCTCCCTCCCTCCCCACCACTCACTCTCTCTCTCTCTCTCTCTCTCTCTCTCTCTCTCTCTCTCTCTCTCTCTCTCTCTCTCTCTCTCTCTCTCTCTCTCTCTCATTGGTTCTGGAACATTGGTTGTGTCACCCTCCAAAAAATTAACTATACAAAATTGTGTTGAGAAAATATGACACAACTGACGAAGGATTTTGACAACCCTACCGAGACAACAGGAGTCACAGTGTTCATTCTGAAATTCATCGACGTCCCCCCGAAGTACAGATAGGGTTTTGAGTAACTGTATAATGATGAACTAGACTTTGGTAGTAACGTGGACCCGAACCTGTTGAGAGTAGAACATGAAGGGAGGCTATCCAATCAGCAAGAGAATAATCCCCGGATGGGAGTAATACCAGTTTGTGATTGGATGGGCCCTTCACTGCTCTGTCTCTCTGTGGGGGTTTCTACTGCCACATTCAAACTGTTCTCACCCATTAACCTAACTGCTGGACGGACTACTTAATAATGGCATCGAATAATTATAAAACAAAGCCTCACTACAGTTATTAATGGACCTGAGGCACTAAGAGGAAATTCTTAATCACCTTCAGCTTGTTGCTATAGAGTAGGGCAATATACCAGGTGACCCCCACACACACTTTACCTAGATAGTCAGTCACTCACCTAACCTAACATTCTGCATGTCTCTTAACTCGTGTAGAAGAGGACTATTTTTGGTTTACGGTGATGGGTGAGAGGGTCACCCCGAGACGCTGCTGAACCATCACTCAGCTGTGAACTCGACGAACTATGTATCACCCGAGTATCATCATTCACAATGACGTAAACATTAAAACATTTGACGTAAGTTTCGAGCCTTATGTTGAACCATCTGGGTCAGGCTGAGAGCTGGGTGGTGTGGACGGATGAATGGCCAGAGCAGCAAAATAACTACGTAAGTTTATCAACATTATAACATTTGTTGAAAGGTTAGCCTCTGGCAGGGTTGCTTCTCTTCCAGGAGTCCGTGTGTTTACCGACTATGGTTATACAACGTTGGTCTTGAATAAAGGAAAACCAAACGTTAGATTCGATGGCAGATTCAAGAAATACATAATTAGTTTATTACAGGTCGATGAAGGAGTTGTCGCCTCAGACAATTTTAGGATTTTTGGGTTCTACACATTTTTTACTACTGAGACAACTGACGGAGCTCTTGGATCCAAAAACACATATATAAGTGTCCAGGCACACACTGCTACACCAGCCACAACTTTGCCTGGCACGACCCAAACAATCTCAGTGCCTCAGAGTGACACCTTAAACCCCTCCCAGTCTTCGAAAAGGCGAACTATATACTACTACTACTACTACTACTACTACTACTACTACTACTACTACTACTACTACTACTACTACTGCTACTACTACTACTACTACTAATAATAATAATAATAAACATTTAAAGAAAACCCACAAGAGTTCCCCGATGATGAAGCCAAACAAAGGATGCGGCCGAATCATAACTTCTTTTTAAGCCAATCCTAAGTAATGATTGGCCGCAACAGGTCCACGGACGGCTCAAACGATAAATGAAAACCTTTCATTACGATAACCCTAGAAAGGATTTGCTCTTATATGTCAACAAACTACAAGTAAAACTAATGCAAATCTCTCATTAGTAAGTAAAGGCCTCCCCACGTAAAAACAAAAAGTACAAAAATAACCAATGAGAACCTCTTATTAGTGAGGAAAAATGCCGGATACGTCAACAAACGGCCTACGGCGACCAATCACGGCCTCTCATTAGGAATCCCGTACGTAAAGAGTAGCTGTGACACTTCAACAACCTCCTCCTTGTCCTCCCACCCTGACTAAAGGAGCCGACGGATAATTAAACGAATATTCGGTTACACTTCTCCGACTTGGGTCAAGATTTTTTCTCAAAAGATGATGAATTTGTGGTGTGATGAACGGATACGCTGGAGACGACGCCGCCGCCAGCTTTATTTGTGTGACTAGAAAGCGACGCCGTTAAAAAGAAATATTGTAATAATCATAATAGAAAAATTAACAATATATATATTCAGTATTTACAACATTCCACCTTAATGAAACACGTAAACTCAATACGAATAAAGGGATATATATAAATTAATCAAATACAGTATGAACTTAATTACGTGTCACATAAAGGTCATTATCACTCTTAGTCTGTCCAAACATGTCTGTCTTTATGTGTACAGCCTCAAAAAACCTGAAAGTTGATCCCACTCTATAATTAGTCTTGGGTACCGCACTTAACTCTTGTCTGTCAGTCTCTCTCCATCTCTGTTTCTTTGTCTCTCCTTCTCTCTTTCTCTCTCACCACACCGCCATCATGTAGTTATATTTAGACCACAGAGTAATCTACAAATTGTGTACATTACCCGTGCTGACACCACTGTTCGGGGTAAACAAATCCGGATTGAAGCCGCGAACGAGAACGGTGTTGTATATGGCGACTGTCTAAATACTGTAGCGGGGCCAGGCATAACCCTCACTGCCGGGCACCCTGCCAAGTGTTCATTACCCACATATAAATTATCACCTCACTATCTTTATTTTCATGTATAATTCTTAATGACGATAATTTACAAGTTACCATTAGTGTACATTGTTAGACTGACCACTTAATTACTTTTTTGTTTTGTTTTTCTGGATAATTTGGGACGAGCTTATGACAGTTGTAAATTAAGTATATCATTTTTTCTTACCCGTTGTTTATTGTTTATTTATTTCCTTTGCTTTCCTTCCATGCGATCACTTGCTCTTGTTGCTCATGTTATTGTTTAGTGGTACAAGGGCGTATTATCTCGGCTGAACACATCCACACAGCCCAGCTTCTCTTAAGGCCCACAGACAAAATTTATGGTTTAAAAGACAAATTATATAGCGAGAAATATCACCCAATCTGGAGTTCTTTTATTTTCTTATGATTAAAGATGAATTTGATGCTGAGTTATTTTGTGGCGGATCTTACACAGGGATGTTGTATATTGTGTTAAATATATTTCAGTTCCCCAAAGTATGTTATATATTTCCCGCACTTTTGATGTACATAACGAAGAATGGGTCTATAGATTATACAAACTCAATAGATTTATACAGACTGAGATTCTTCCTCCTCTTCTGTCCAGGCTCTTCAAACTTTATCTTCCTACTTCGGTCTTCACTTTCAAAAGATAAATAATCCAACTCTTCTAACTATCGTCCAGTTTTCTTCACCTCAACAGCAAAGAATTTTCAGACAATAAGCCAAGGCTATATTATTATTACTCTTTTCCCACCCATGCTGATGACACAACCCTGAGGAAGACCTCACACACACACACACATACACACACACACACACACACACACACACACACACACACACACACACACACACACACACACACACACACACACACACACACACACACACCACATTAACAGTTGCTTTTTACAAGTATTCCTGGTATAGTGAAATATGGCGTTAATTACCCGTAGACTTGAGTATCTTTTATGTGTAATAATAATAATAATAATAATAATTAACGGTTTATTGAAAAAATTCTGCAGCCCGAAGGCTGAAAATATACATTGGACATAAATGACTTATTACATACATTGGTGGTTTAACAAAAGCCTTCATTAGAGAAAGGTAAAGGAACATACAGTGAACATACAGATTAATGTAGGTGTTGAACAGCAAACTCGTAGTGTAGTAACTCCCTCCCAGATGGTGTTAGGAGGAACTCACGTGGTGTAGTAGTTCCCTCAGATGGTGTTATGAGGGACCTGGCGTGGTGTAGTAATTCCCTCGCAGATGGTGTTATGAGGGGCCTCACGTGGTGTAGTAATTCCCTCACAGATGGTGTTATGAGGGACTTCACGTGGCGTAGTAACTACCTCGCAGATGGTGTTATGAGGAGCCTGACGTGGTGTAGTAATTCCCTCACAGATGGTGTGTGTGTGTGTGTGTGTGTGTGTGTGTCTGTGTGTGTAATAATAATAATAATTAACGGTTTATTTAAAGAGCATGGTAGCCAGAGTGCTGAAAATATACAGTTACATAATTGGGGAATGGTTCACTTGAATGACAAATAATATACAAGTAACTAAGTGATACAAAGATGATACCGTATATAATAACAAGGTGGGGAGAAGGTCATACTACAGGACATTTCAACATAGTGACACTGCAAAAAGTAAGATTGGCTGGGAGTGAATACACTGGTTCATTACGAGTTGTTGGTAATTTTTACAATGGATGGGACTAGGCTGTTCTTATAACGATCAGTACGTGCTCGTATGGGCGGGATGAGGCGTTCAACAGCATTTCGCGGATGTGTGTGTGTGTGTGTGTGTTAATTAACGAAAAGAAGTTTAGATGGATAAACCAGAATATAATTTTTTTACTAATTGCCCAGAAGTGACGGATGATCAGAAAATCATTTTATCTTCTCCAACCTGTTGAGGAGTTTAGCAGGTGTGCCTGTATGATGTTCTGTTCCACACCTGTTGAAGAGTTCAGCAGGTGTGCCTGTATGATGTTCTGTTCCACACCTGTTGAAGAGTTCAGCAGGTGTGCCTGTATGATGTTCTGTTCCACACCTGTTGAAGAGTTCAGCAGGTGTGCCTGTATGATGTTCTGTTCCACACCTGTTGAAGAGTTCAGCAGGTGTGCCTGTATGATGTTCTGTTCCACACCTGTTGAAGAGTTCAGCAGGTGTGCCTGTATGATGTTATGTTCCACACCTGTTGAAGAGTTCAGCAGGTGTGCCTGTATGATGTTCTGTTCCACACCTGTTGAAGAGTTCAGCAGGTGTGCCTGTATGATGTTCTGTTCCACACCTGTTGAAGAGTTCAGCAGGTGTGCCTGTATGATGTTCTGTTCCACACCTGTTGAAGAGTTCAGCAGGTGTGCCTGTATGATGTTCTGTTCCACACCTGTTGAAGAGTTCAGCAGGTGTGCCTGAGTGAGACTATGAATCATCCAGGTAAACCATACTGTCTTTAAAACAAATAAAACAAACACATTGTGATGAAGGAAACTGATCACTGCAACAAGCTGTGGGTGCCGTCATCAGCCGTTTATACTCTCTCAGTTTACCTGGGCGTCATGAGGTCAGTTTTTGCCGCCACCAGTATGACTGTGACCTCGCTCTGACGAGTCCACCTCGCCAGCCTAACTTATGACGTCACCATCTGGAAGGACGCGCTCGTCACGCCATTACAGGAGTACAACCTGTTCTTGATGAGATATGTACCTGTCCGTACTGATATATGTACAGTCTGTTCTTAATGATATATGTCAACGTATGTGAACATACCTAAGTGAAGTTCAGATAATATGTGAAGTGCAATATGTTTTTTACAGACTGGCCAGGCTGTTCTTTATATATATATATATATATATATATATATATATATATATATATATATATATATATATATATATATATATATATATATATATATACTGTATATATATAAACACGCGTGACAAGGTAGGAGAGCGGGGAGATTTATTAAGCCGGGAGACATTAGCCCGGTGATGGTTTAGGCTTACTGGCTAGTGGACTTGGGTTGTGAGTCAATGGATAATAACAAATACCAATATCAGTTCTGTGTCAAGCCGTCTGTTACAGGTGAGGACTTTAATTGTTTTAACAGTTCTGACACAATGTCTCATTAATACAACGTATATTATGCAACCGTTAATAAGTTGTATGTTTTTGGGAGAACAGTAAAGGAAAAGCTCAGTTGGGGAGCTCATGGAGTGCCAGCCACGCCGCCTCCACGTGTGTCCAAGGTTTAATAATCTGCGTGCTGTGTCCACAGTGCCCATAACAGGCCGTCAGGCCTATTGGACCTACTTTCACTATTATCAAGAGGCCATCATGCATAGAAAAGACCGTCCTAGCAACACCAGAGGGTAGGAACGAGCCATCGGTGTCGGCTGTGAGTGGCAGGGAAGGTGGAGATAAGTGAGGCGATATGGTGTCATGAATAATGCCATTAACTTGATAACACGGAAGACCATCAGACTTTTTGTGTGATGAATGTTAGGTGGGACTGTCCCAAATGGGGATAGTAGGTAGTGGGGGTGGGAGGAGATTACGACGGTTATGGAGAGGGGGAGACGGAGGATAGGGGATAAGGTTCCCCTTGTGTTGTTTAGCCAAGAAACAAAGCTTAAAGGGGTAATGTGATGAAGGGGAGCATGTGCAGGGGTCAACAATGACCTCAGTTAACTGTTAAGTGGGGAGTAACGTAACTTGACTCCCTGAACACAATCTGTCTCATTTTCCCAGAGAACAGAAACTGCTTACATAGGGATCATTCTTTTGCTCCCCCCCCCCCCATCCACACACACACATGAGGTAAAATCTGTAACTCGGAATGTCCCAACTTTAATAGTCAACCTAAAAGATGAACCATTTAAAAGAACTGTAATCTTGGCCAGAGAACTGGCGTCCAACATCGATATCGCTGTTGTTAGCAAGACGGACGCATCCTTGGTGGCTTCACAATCAAGACTTACTGTAGATCTCCAACCAAGTAAACAGACCCCGACTGGCATCAAAGAACATCTCATGACTCTACGTCTTCAACAAACCAACAGATAATCCGCCACGGTGATGAGCACACACCC